>NC_051212.1:27333776-27633776 GCF_015220715.1 Pygocentrus nattereri
TTGTGCGAAATACTGTAGGTACATTGCAGACATTTTGCAGTATAATATACAGTAATATAAAGGCAGTTTATTTATCACTAAAGTACTGTAAAAATACAGAACTGAATTGTAAGATATTTTACTGTCAATTTACATTTTACAAACACCCTTCTAACTCATCCTAAAGATGGTGGATAATGATTCTAGAGAACACAGTTCCACTGTGTCACTATTTAACCCCTGTTCACTGTTGCAAAAGTATAAAATGTAAAAAATGTGTATGATGAAAATATAGATTTACAAAACTGGAGGTGAGCTGGATATTCGTCTTTGCAATTGTTTAAGGAAGTCAACCTTTATAAAAGTATTTTTATTGTGTTTTCATTGTGCTAAATGTATATCTCAACAAAATATGCAGTTCAATTTTATCTTGGTATTGGGATATTGGGGTCTATGTGAAGAGATATGAATTATTTTCATGGCAGGAGGTTCATTTTACCCATCATTGTTCACAAGCAGCTCAACACAGAGCCACAGCATTTCATACACAGACAGCCAACAAGTTCCTAGTTAATCTGATGAAAAAAATTTTGTTCCTAACAATATTGCCTAGAAATGGCCACTAGGTGTCTACAACATGAGGTAAAAATCATTGCAAACCATTATAAACACATCTTATGACAGCTCAAGAGCACCAAAATGTAAACTACAAATAGGGTTCTTCAAGAGTTCTTTAGTAAAGGAAATGGTTCTATATAGAACCATGAAACTCAAAGAACCCTTTGCATGACTAAAGGGTCCTTTGCACGGTGAAATGGTTCTTCAGATTAATGAAGCATGTGTTGTATATGACTCTGTGAGAACCTCTATGAACCTCTTTGAACATAGTTCTATATGGCACCAAAAATCACGCTTGTATTGTTACAAGCTTGACATTATGACAACAGAAGAACCTTTTTCAAAAAGGTCCTATATTCAAGAACCATTTCACTATGCAAAGAAACCCTTTAATCATGCAGAATGTTCTTTGAATGTTCATGATTACTAAAGAAAGCTTGAAGAACCACACTTTTTAAGAGTGTACTGTAAACTAGAACTCTAAATGACATTACAACTACACATTACAATTAAAGTAGCTGGTTAAAGTAGCCTGTCAATTGCCAGAACTTCACTGTACACAGTTTGATGTGATGTTTAGACCCTGGTGTGAACTACCATGCTGTAACTCTACAGACAGCTGTGTCACTATTCATACACTACAAACACTCTAATGATTCACTGTCCACAACTCTTATATTTCGACCATCAGAGCCAACAAAACTACCTCATAGTAGATTATGTATTTAATGTGCGCCTGATTCATGATCACAATAGTGCAGTTATTTGCAAATAAGAAGTAGGTTTTGTACTGAAGAAATTCTGCTCTCAGCACACATGAAGTTTGATTACAGTTCATGTTCTATTGCAACCTTTGAAAAAACTATGCTACGAAAGCAACCATCAGTAACCTCATTAGTGTTCACATATTCTCCAGAACATACGCACAGTGTACATAAACACACAGTCATGGTCTGTGGTCGGAGTTACGTTTACTGTATTTCGTCTAACTAAAGGATCTTTTTATCCTTCATCCTTTCATTTTCATCTGACAAACCATTAATCATACATTGGGCAGACTAAGAGGAAATAATTATAGTCATGGTTCTCGGGGTCAAATTTCCCTGAGTTATGTGGTATAGGATTCAAAGGAGTATGTCAAAGTGAAACACTCCTGTTGAGTTGTGATTCAGTCGTTGCACAAATCTTAATAGGTGGTGACTTAAAAATCTTTATAACCGTCACCTCCCCCAAATTAGATGACTCATTTCTGTGATAAGGTGTTAAGAGTCTGCTAAACGCTGAAACACATGACGTACCTTGTCCACTTGTCATATTTAAGAGGACATCATGACACAAAAATGAGCTGGACTTTACCTCATAGATATTTACTTCACTCTTTAAACATTACGTTTGAAGGTTATTAAAATATAAATCCATAATCTACATTGCAAGAGGTGCTTATAAGGGCAGCAGATTGTCTTGCCTTAATGATGTCATCAGTGGTGTTGCTGACCTCAGTGACCTCTGATGTCATGCTCATCGTGACTTAGACGCTTACAGAATCATGAATCAAGCCTCTGCAGCCACCCAGACAGAACAGAGAGACAGAAAGTGTGAAATATGAAGTGGAAAAGAAAGAATATTTTTGGTACGACATTGCAAACAGCGTATTTCATGCTGTCAGGGATTTGGAAGGAAAGGAAAGGAAAGAAAGAAAGACTGTGTGTCAGGCATTCTCAGAAGGTAGCGGAAACCTTTCTAGCCCAGAGAGACGTTCACTTAAAGGTTGTGAAATATGGTGGAGGGGTCACTGAGGGGGAGCGGACGGGGGTCAGCAGAATCAGACTGACCCTAAACAGACGCAATTACTCATATTACCATGACCACCAACTCTTTCTCACTGCCTGCTTTCGCTTTACCTCCACCTTTTTCCATCTCCTGACATCTCTCTCTTTGCAGCTTCATCTATTCAGTTATTCATTCTTCACCGCAAACACTGAAAAAAACATGGAATAACTGTGTTGATGTAATCTGTTTTATTCATGTGGAAATAATGCACACGTTTCAAACAAGAACATTTAGTGCATCACATTGTTCACTGTACTGCCCCACTGTAGTTTGGGGAAATGTTTTCCTTTTGTTTTTATAATACAAATTCATAAACTATTTCTACTTCCTGTAATCCTGGCTGCATTGATGTGCCGTGGCACAAAACCTATAGTACGATATTTTCTATATTAGACATAGCAAGATTACTTACACTTTAATAAGAACACAGGTTAACATAAGCCCAACAACTAGTCCAACATTTCTCTATAAAGCATACATCCATTCTTGATAAGCAAAACATTAACCCCAGTGGAGATGACATCTGTTACAATCAGACAGCTGAAATGCACATAAATATGGAAAAAGCAGCAAACCTAAAAACCCAAAGTGTCAAGCAGTCTAACAGTATTTTTCCATTTATATTTATGTTTGATGATGCAGATCACTGACAAGGACAAATCAATTTTTTAAGTCAGGTGGTTGACATTTTATAATTGCCTTTGGAAATAGGCATCCTCTGCTCTAAAAACCTGAAAGCTTGAACAAGATAATGATGCATAGTGTAACAGTTACTAAGCAGTGTTTGGAAGAGAAAATGAAATGGGTGTTTAGGACAGACCTAAAGAGCAATTTTGTCCTAAAAAGGGCCCCCTAAGGGCTCAGGCCTCTGGGCACATACCCATAAAACCCACTGAAGGATCTGGGTCTGCTAACATAAAATGGAAGTGTCGCATGGAAAATAGCATTATCATGGAAACTTTTTTTTTCACAGTTTTGACCAAGGTTTGGCCTATATGACCCAAACTGAAGGACTAGCCCCAATAGTCATGGTTTGCCACTCATATTTGATATAGTTTTGATGATGAAACTGATTTACTTGAACAACAAAATAAAATATTTAAATGCAAGTGAAATAATAGAGTTTAGTCTCATTGTGTAGAGTGTAGTCTTTCATTTCAACTGTACATGTCTGTTTTGGTTACTAATAGGTAGCACCATTCCACCTGAACTATGTGCAAAATATCCTCTGAGCATTTTCCTTCCCAATAACAGTGCAGCAGAAATGATTTGCTTTGCAGGCTGTGTTGTGCTGCTTCTGCTGCAACTAAAAGTCATGTAGTTTGAAGCTGAATGTGTGGGAGACTAAACACAAAATCAGAAATCACCAGCAGAAAACAACAGCTTTCTTCTGATTCTTAAAACAAAGGGGTGGAAGGTATCCAATCCTATTCAGGACTGACAATCAAATAACCACTCAAATTCAAATCCAGCCAGTCTAAGATGTTTCAGATGAGTTTTGGGTGTTTGGGTGTTTTTGATAAAACAATGCAAATAAATCCAGCAAACCCAAGGATTGTAAATAACTGTCAAAAATAAAGCAGGCCAGTCTTTATCACAAGGATCTTTCCATTAAAGCAGGAGCACACCTGTCCAGCTGTTTGAAGACTTAAGTAGAATCAGGGGTGCAAAATGTAGCAAGAGAATTACAGTATGATATTCTGTCCATGTCATATAGTCAAACTTAAGATTTAGAAATGGAGAAAAGGACAGAGTTGAATAGAACTATTTATATGGGTTTGATCCTTCTCACCCTACAATATGTAGTCCTGTCTGCATGTAGGCCTACATACACGCATACACCCCATTAACACACACACACACACACACACACACACACACACACACACACACACACACACACACACACACACACACACACACACACACTTCAGCACCAGCACATCTGTTGCAGGAAATCTGTGAGTTTAACCTTACAAGCAGTGTGGGATTAACTAAACCCACTGTTAACCCCCACCAGGGAGGGATAAATCCTATTCTCACCTCTGCTAGCCAGCGATGAGCCACCTCCATCTCGTCTACACAGACATCCACTGCTTCAAAACCTCCACCTGACCTTGCTGCAACAGAAGAAGGGTTAAAAGTGCAGGCCCTTTGGGCATTTAAGGGTCTTTGGGCAAAGGCCTTTCTCAACACCCTGGCTTTGAGCCCAGGGCTATCTTATAGAACTGCTTAAGAAAAGCTTCCATGCAAGTCATATATGCTAACAGTGAATATATACATATGTAAACATCAATTCCAAAAGTTGTAAAATGCAAATAAAAAGAGAAGGTAGAGACAGCAAGATATGAATGTATGTCATCAAATACACTTTTTAGGAAATTGTTGACTACAACTCATTCTAAAAAAATTTGGGAATGTTTTGAAGTGTTCAAAAACATTTAAACTGGTGATGCAGTCATACTTGGATATAAAAGCTGCAAACAGGAAAGATCTAGTCCTTTATGAGCAGGAATCACTTTCACAAAAAGTTTAGCAAAAATGTTCTACAGCTAGTAACTGCATGTTTAGGTATTTCACCCTCTACGGCGTAAAATATCATCAAAATATTAAAACATCTCAAGAAATCTCTGCATGTAAAGGGCAAAGACCAAAATCACAACTTAATGCCTTTGATGTTTGATCCCTCAGGTGGTACTGCATTAACATGGATATCACCATGTGGGCTCAGGAATATTTTGACAAACTGTGGTACTATTTGTTGTTGCATCCACAAATGTAAGTAAAGACTGTACTGTTACCAGCTATTTCTGCTCATGGTATTGGGATATGCTGAAAGATATATACACATTTTGGAGCAACACATGCTACCTTCTAAACGTTTTTTTTCGGTGTAATCAATGTCTAATGTGTATCAGGCAATGCAAGAGCTAGACTGACCAGCCTGTAGTCCATTGCCTGGTTGCATAAACAACCCTTAAGTTTTTTCCCTTAAATATGAAGTTTAAAGGTACTTTTTCTATTACTAAAGGGAATTTTTTAAGGGTGTTTAATAAAAATTCTTCTGATGTTTCTCTTAGCTAAGAGAAAATGCTGAGGAGTTTACTACTTAGGGTTTACTGTAGTACAATCCCATCATATGCATCATGAGTGGAATGTACTATTAAGTATGTGATTCTTTTTTAATCCCACAAACAATCCCTCCGCATTTAACCCATCCGTGAAGTGAAACACCACATAGACACTAGTGAATACACACACACTAGGGGGCAGTGAGCACACTTGCTCAGAGCAGTGGGCAGCCCTATCCATGGCGCCCGGGGAGCAATTGTGGGTTAGGTGTCTTGCTCAAGGATACCTCAGTCATGGACTGTCGGCACTGGTGATCGAACCGGCAACCTTCTGGTCACAGGGCCAGTTCCTTTACCTCCAGCCCATGCCCCCAATAACAGCAGTTAAACTAGATAAATACTGACATTAACTGAATCTCCGAAATCAGTTTTGATAAGTACTGATTGCTGCTGTCAGAATGTCTTCCACTTTAGGCCAGAACTCCACTGAACTTTTTAATGTTTTGACTGGCTCTGCATTTGCTCTTGTCTTGTCTGGTTGCCTCATTTGCATGTCAATCTCTTTCCTGACAAAGGAAGTGATCTGTAGCCAAGTTAAATTGTAACCCTTATTAGTTTCTGTATGTAGGAGCAGAATAGAGTAAAGCTTATCTCGCAGCTTCAAATAAAATCTCTCTTTTTAACAAAGATATGTTGGATTATTGCATGGCTAATCTTTCTTTTTTTTTTTGATAAAAAAACTGGACTTCATGGCTGCTGGACACAACTTTCAGCCTCTAGTCTGACACACATTATTAGTGTAATTTTATTTGTCAATACATTTCATGTATATTTATTTTGAAGACACTATTTTGCATGGAGTCCTTCATTGACTAAAGCGCAATAAGTTTTGATAGGAAACATGGAAACGTGGGACAAAATGGCATTAACAGGCCAACATGCTAGCTTCACACATTTAAGTAGCAACGGTCAAATCTACCCTCTCAATTTATTTATTTAGTTATTTTTAATTTGTGTACAATTATTTTAATCCAGAAGAAAATGCACAGATATATTCTCCTCTCCAAAACACAGCTATATCTTTAACTTCTCAGGGTAGCCAATAATTTAAAGGGGACGTTTTGCTTGCCTTAAATTATCCTAAAGGACATGACAATTATGGAATGTTATGCAATATTTAGGAAATTATTTAAGGATAAGTTGATTGTTAAGGGAAATTGCAAGGGTGTATTACACGTTCACTTTAGGAAACCCTTAAGTAATGCCCTATGGTTTTTCCTGCAAAACACATAACCTTAGAAGATACTTAAGAGTAACCTTAGGGGAAAATTTAACTTAAAGTGTTTTATGCAACTGGGCACAGAGTTCCAGATTAAAAATGTGTTTCAAAATACAACAACAAAAGTGCTGCACATTTCTGCAGCTGAACACGTATATAACAGAATCACCACGCATGTGGTGAGGGAAGTGACAGTGTTCATGCTGTTGTGGCGAGAGCACGAACATGGTTCACTGTGATCTGCTGATGTGAATTTCCATTTCGAACGTTGTTTCCACGGAGACGGAACATAAAGAATTATTGCTGAAAACCGCTGTAAGGCTCAGCTGCTATTTTCTTTTGTCTTTTTCATTTGAAACCTAACCTTCTTCTTTTACAAGGCAATTATTATTCTTCCACTGTTATGACTGTGCTTTACCTGTGGGGGTGATATTGCGCAACACTGAAGAAAACTTTTACTGAAATTATGCTATTAGATGAGCTATTCAAATGAACTTTGAGGAACACTCTTCTAAGCTGGGGGAGTGATTCCAAAACTCCAAAGCCAAAGTTCCTGCTCCCAAGCCAACATCTTGGTCTGTTATCAAATGCCTAGAGCCAAAGCAGAATTGACTTGGACTCACATGTCGCTCTCAGGTCTTTTGCTTACATGACAAGTAGTGTAGACATCCAAACTGTGATTTGGCACCACAGATGAACTTTGGAAGAGAAGACTGTGCCAATCTAGGAGGGAGAAAGCATTTATGTAACTCTCTCAACTTTGACCTCTCCCTTCTTTTCATGACCCTTTGTCAGCTATGTGACGTGTCACTTTGGGTGCCTCCAGGCCAGTTTGTTTTACTACCCTCCTTTCAACCTTTCCTCCTCTGCCCTTTCCATATCACCCTCTCTCTCTCTCTCTCTCTCTCTCTCCTTCTCTTGCCAAATGTGTATCTGCTTTCACTCTTTCTTCTTTTGTTTACGTTCCCTGTGTTTCTCTCTTGGGCAGGAAAACAATAATAATGTTCAGACAGCACATGCATATATGTGTTTACATGTATGAATGTGCGTGTGTGTGTGTGTGTGTGTGTGTGTGTGTGTGTGTGTATGAACAAGTGCCAAACCTCAAACAGACTTTTGGCAAGTGGAAGGGTGTTAGTTACCCTTGTGACCTTCCTCAACCCTAAACACGGACACCAAGCCAAGCGTGACCCATAATGGGGTCCAGTTGTGGCATGTCGCTTGTTTGCTTCTTTCTCTTGAAATATTTACCTCAGTAGATCCAAAAGACTCTCTCTCTCGCTCTCCTTCTCACTCTCTTTCTAACCTGCTTAGTGTATTACACCAAGATTTTACAGACATAATGAGATAAGGAGAAAAAGCTGCTAACCCAAGAGATAAAATATGTTAACAGCGGACTGCTTGCCATCAGATTAACAGGAAGTAGCCTACATCATGGGCTGTTTACGTTAAAGAGTATTTTATATTTTATGTCTATTTGTCATGAGGCATTAACATTAATGCTTGTCTTCTTGTCCACTTGCTCAAGCGGATAATGACTTTTCTTGTTTTATCTGATAAGTAAGTCTTCAATATTTATGTCTTATTCATATTTCTCGTGTTGGATTTGCCTTAGTCTTGGTTCCTCTCAAGGTTTCTTCCTCTTGCTCTTGGGGACGTTTTCCTTGTAATTTTATTCAGAGTTTGGTGACAAAGTATATTGTAAAAAGTGCTATATAAATATATCTATAATTCATTTCAATTGGATTAAAGATGCAAGGTAAAAATAACAAACAGGCTAATTGAATTTATAGTTTTACACAACAAAATGTGTTCAAAGAAAAGTGAAGATTTAAGAATGATAGTTTTAGCACTTTAAAGTTGCACTATGTAAGATTTTTGTAGCATTATTAAGAAGGACATGCTAAACTATGGTAAATAAAAGTCAGAAGTGTGGGGGCAAAGTACTATAAAAATGCAATATCCTCTTAAAACACCACAGGAAGGTATAGCCTCAAGTGTTTTTTTAAATCAGCAACAAATTACAATATGATCAAAATATGCATTTTGAATAAATGTTTTATCTAATAATTATATTGACACCACAGTGTCACACATTCATTTTCCCACACTATTATTTCCTGCTAATTAAGACAGAATGAACCAAAACACAGCCATTTGAAGTGTGTAAGAAATAATCATATCAACATATTCTTAATCAAACATATTCTTAAATTTTTATGTTTCACTTTAACAGTAAGGGCTTCATTATATATTTCATCAAAGTCTAACTCTAAATAGTAATGTCGGAGCAGTTTAGCCTGTTTAGTCTATCTCTTTTATCCTGATATATGTTAGCCTAGTTGTTAAAAAAGTTGTCAGCCACTCAATTTTAACAAACTGGATTCTCACTCTGTGGTCCATGCAAACAGCCTAACATTCACAGCACAATGGATTTTAATAACTTGGTGCATGAAAGCAGCATGATGTGAGAACTGGTAGTGTTTGCTGTTAGTCTCCCTCCACAGTTGTGAACTGTAGTTCACTTCTGTACCACTGTCGTAAATACAAATCACACCTCATGGAAGGCTGTACATGTATGTTTGTTGATGATCTGAAGCATACAGAATTCGACACCCCTTCTTGTGCTTGCGCAAAAAACAGACATATGGATGCTACAAATTTCACTTGCAATTTTACTTGTGTCTATGTTGACTCTAGCAACTGAAATCGTGAGTGTAATATGTAGTGTCCATATGCTGTGTGACGTGTGTACACTAAGGGGAGTCAGATTCTGCCAGAGCTGGAATTGAGCACAGCACCTGTAAAGTACATCAGAAAAGAAAGAACCAGGTAGAGTAATATTACACGATTCAATTCCAAGAGGTTGCAAACTTTCAAGGCTAATTTGGCATGAGATTGACAAAGACCATCCAAACGTTTTGAAGTGAGATTAATTTATTTCTTTTCATGCTATCCTGAAATGCATCCCTTTATCTCTATTAGCTCTTGCCAATGAGTAAAAGGCAGTCAGAGATTTACTCTTGTCTGGTCTCTTTGGTCTGTTCACAGCCACTGACATGATGTCATTGCTGAGATTACCAAGCTACTTCTTATAGCTAACTGATGACCCATAGGTGTTGATGTGTGACGTGGTGCCATAAAGTATTACATAGTTCTCATGAGAGGTCTTGTGACCGCTTCTCCAAAGTTACATAGTGCTATAGCAAGTGTTCTGGGACTGGAGTAGCAATAACAGAGAAACCATTGTCCCTATTATAAATCAGTGTACCATCAAAATCATTCGAAAGCTTTTATTTCAAGGTACAATTTTATATAATGTTGTTTTAATATAGAATTCAGTTGTCTTGGGTATTTTACAATGGCTTTAAATGACACTCAACCTAACCTTACACTGATCGATTATGGATTGTGTTATATAATATGCCCTAACATCAGAGAAGAACTCTATATGAACAAATTTTTGCATATTTCCTGTCATTTCTCTTTCTATGTCTGAGATGGAGAGTAGTTATGGGAAAGGAAAACTACGAGTAGTTAAGAAAAGAAAAGGCCACACACTGCCTCTGCCCACACAAGTGCCAGGTTGTGATAGACATCTTCTAGTGAGAGATGGGTTCAGAATAAACACCTCACTGAGTATAAACTTTAAGAGAAAACAACCTGATGCCACACAACTTGAAGAATGTCCTGTTTATATATTGTTGTTAAAATTCTTAACCTTCTATACCACACTCTCTCTCACACACACACACGCACACACACACACACACACACACAGTCAAAAGATTGGAGTAAACGCCAGTTATATTCTGTGTTTCGAATTCAGGTCATGAGTTTACACTGAAGTTCTCCAGTTCATTCAGACCTATGATGGAACATACATCCAAACAGATTATCATACCTGCAGCTTTTCCATATAAAACATACACTTTATAAGGAATTGCCTTGACATTTTAGGACTTATCACAGCAGAGAATCTCTGAAAGCACAGGCAGAGACCTTTCAAATATCCTAAAAAAAGTCAGCCACATGGAGCCTATGGGCTACAAAAGGCTTACGTTATAACTACAAAATTTGCAGGTGTAGCTGGAAAGTTCCTTCCAAATAGAATCATGCAAGCAAACAGGTAACATGCACTGGCACTCACTCATATTCACACACAAAAGCTTTACACAGTGCTCCCTTTGTCTGCTTACATCTTTAAAGGACAGAGCTGCACTGGAGTCTAAAGGACAGTGTGTAGCTGCTGTATGGAAATAGAAGCAGTTTCATATGAAGTCAAGCACTCTTTTTCTACATTTGATAAAAAAAACTAAAACAGCAAAAACATTTCTGTTTGGTTAATAAGGTTAAGGTTAGTGTTGGGTTTAGGGTTAAACTTACTACATAAAGATAGAAATCAGAAGTCAGAGGGATCCATTCATTTTGCTGCTGTCAGAACAAAATCTCATATCTCCCAAATGGTTTTGGAAAACCAGGCCAAGGAAAAAAACATACAAAAGTTGATGTAACCAGACTTTTTTCCACATAATTTGGGCCAGTTCTTTTGGTGAATTTTATCATGAAATTTACATACAATGTATGTAAAAAATAGCAAAACAACAAAAATTGAGATGCAAGGTTTTGTCAGGACAGCAGCAATTTGTTTTAGTTCCAGTCAAAATAAACATTAAGCACAAATTATTCATTTTTAAGAAATATTTCTGAGGAGATTAAATATAAGGTAATTCACTTTCAGAAGGTTTTCCCAAAGCTGTAGTTCAAAAATTGTTAAAACATTCATAGAAATTTGAACTTCTAACAACATACAGGACATGGTGGCCCACCAAAACTGTCACCACCAGCTAAACAGTACTTTTATCTTTGACAGAGGAGAAAATCAAGATCCACTCTTACTTCATATCTGAAAAAAAAACTAAGGCATTTTTGTCCATAATTCCACTGTGAGAAGACAGTCTGAGAGGATGTGCAGCTGTCAAGAAGCTCCACAATCAAGTCTATTTAAAAAAAAATGGAAGCTGTAAAGAAAACATTTGTTTGTAATTACATATCAGTAGCTGGGGACACATTATTTTACAGATATTAAGATGTATGAAATATATACAGGACACATTATAATTACATATCTGTACTTATACATAATACATATAGGACAGATTGTTATATCATACACTTGTATATGACATGAAAAACACTAAATTCCCAAAAGTATTGAGTCACCCATCCAAATAATTGAATTCAGGTGTTACAATCACTTCCAAGGTTACAGGTGTATAAAATCAAGCACCTAGGCTTGCAGACTGCTTCTACAAACACTTGTGAAAGAATGGGTCGCTCTCAGGAGATCAGTGCATTCCAGCGTGGTACCGTGATCGGATGCCGTCTGTGTAACAAATCCAGTCATGAAATTTCCTCGCTACTAAATATTCCACAGTCAACTGTCAGTGGTATTACAACAAAGTGAAAGCAAGTAGGCCACATAAAATGACAGAGTGGGTTAGCGGACACTGAGGTGCATTTTGCGCAGAGGTCGCCAACTTTCTGCAGAGTCAATCGCTTCAGACCTCCAAACTTCATGTGGCCTTCATATTAGCTCAAGAATAGTGTAGAGAGCTTCATGGAATGGGTTTCCATGGCTGAGCAGCTGCATCCAAGCCTTACATCACCAAGCACAATACAAAGCATTGAATGCATTGGTGTAAAGCGCCTCCACTGGACTCTAGAGCTGTGGAGATGTGTTCTCTAGAGTAAGGAATCACGCTTCTCCATCTGGCAATCCAATGGATGACTCTGGGTTTAGCGGTTGCCAAGAGAATGGTAATTGTATGACTGCATTGTGCCAAATGTAAAGTTTGGTGGATTATGGTGTGGGGTTGTTTTGTCAGAAGTTGGGCTCAGGCCCTTAGTTCCAAAGAAGAAGAAACTCTCAATGGTTCAACAGACCAAGAGCTTTTGGGCAATTTCATGCTCCCAACTTTGTGGGAACAGTTTGGGGACGGCCCCTTGGATGAGTGAGTTTAGTGTGGAAGAACTTGACTGGCCTGCACAGAGTCTTGACCTCAACCTGATAGAACACCTTTGGGATGAATTAGAGCAGAGACTGTGAGCCAGGCCTTCTCGCCCAACATCAGTGTCTGACCTCACAAATGCACTTCTGGAAGAATGATAAAAAATTCCTATAAACACACTCCTAAACCTTGTAGAAAGCATTCCCAGAAGAGGTGAAGCTGTTATAGCTGCAAAGTTTGGGTGACATCATATTAAACTCTATGGATTAAGAATGGGATGTCTCTCAATTTCATTTGCGTGCAAAGGCAGATGAGCAAATACTTTTGAAAATATAGTGTATATGCCACATATGAAACTATGACCCCAACATTTCATAAAGGCAAACTTGTGCAAGTTTTAAAGACACTATCAGTGTGTCCAGCCCCTTCTCAATATCATTTTTTCAAAATAAAGAAATATTCCAAATATTCAGTGGGCGTACAAGCAGATCCATAACAGGACTGTCCCAGTAAGGATGGGTGTAATTCTGTGAGGAGGAAATGAAGGGCCATGTACGGGAGAACCTGCTCATACTGATGCGCTCAAAAACAGGGCAGGGATGCCTGCAGCTGGAATAGTGTCACTGCTGATCCCTTGCACAGGAAGAGGCTTCAGCAGGCAGCTCCTCAGGGCCTGGAGATGGCGTGATCATACTGCAGGACACAGAATAACTTATGTTACACTTACCCAGCTCTGCTTTAGAACCTGTGACCTGTTCATAAACGCTAGAGTTCTTTTGAGATATCATGCTGTTTTTGAAGACAAGAAACTGGAAAACTGGAGGACACTGGAGACAAATGCTGGAAGTACAAATTTGTTTTGCTACTAGAAAAAACTTGTAGTGACATTTATTGTGTCTGTTTTAATTGACATGAAGCTTCACATTTAAATCATGTCAAGTATAAGACTTTTGCTCAATTGTTTACTCCTGTAAATCCCCTGGGCCACATTGTTACTGATATATCAACACACCCCAGGCCCTCTCTGCACAACTTAACAACTTAATCACTTAAACACACAAGACAAAAGAACAAAGCTTTTTTATCAAGTCATTGAAGACTTACAGTCATCTAATTTTTTCCTGCAGAATTCACATTTACATCTATTAACAAAAGAAAACAATTCAACATTTCAAATCTGAAGGTTGTCCAGTCCATGAACGTTTGGAACTATTCATTCACTGTAAAAATCAAAACTCAACCCAAGGTAACCCTGCTGCCTTAAAATTTCAATTAATTCAAATGATATGTTTATAAAATCTAACTCACAAGTTATTCTTCTTTAAATTACAATTACAGGTTCAGTGAACTCAAAATTTTAACACAGCCATGTAAATTACTTTTAAGGTAGAAAAACAAACGCACTGGTACTCTTTTTTTCTCTTTCTCTTTTGAGTCTTTCTTTTTTCTCTTCTTAGTATGTTAAAAGCATTTCTGAACCTGTTTGACAAAGTGCATTTCTGCATTTCTACTGAATATCTAATAGTAGCATGAAGTTGAACAAGGTTTTAAGTCTTGTCTAAAAAATCCCTTAGTCTGGCTTTACACTATAAAACATACATGCAACTTCAGTTACTAAATAAAGAAACTAAATTGCGCTTAAGTTGCAAAATTTAAACTGTCCTGCAACTCTCTTGAAACTCAACAACAGTTGCAAGTCTTCCAACTTGAAACAATGAAATCAACAACACATGATCACGTTGAGCTGCTTTAACTTGCCAGCTACTGTTGTTTAAATGGTTGCTGCCACCATTTATTCTTTAGCTTGTTGTTAATGTGAACACTATGTAGCTTTGTTCATTTTCTCCCCTATTGATGCCCCCAAGAGTGTACACAGTGCTCAGCTTACTTTGAGAACCAAAGGATGGAAATTATTACAGAAGAGGTGAGTAAGATGATGTGTTTCTATGAAAGAATAAGTGTGACATCAAGTAGGATATAACAGTAATGGCTACTTAAATATTAATCTTCAAAGGCTTATTATACACCACCACAGATAAAAACTCAAAGATAGATAGATAGATAGTGCACCTTGTGCACTGGTGCGCAGTCATGTTGGAACAGAAAATGGCCATCCCTAAACTGTTCCCACAAAGTTGGAAGCATGAAATTGTCCAAAATCTCTTGGTCTTCTGAAGCATTAAGAGTTCCTTTCACTGGAACTAAGGGGTCGAGCCCAACTTCTGAAAAACAATCCCACACCATAATCCCCCCTCCACCAAACTTTACACTCGGCACAATGCTGTCAGAAAGTACCGTTCTCTTGGCAACCGCCAAACTCAGAGTCATCCATCAGATTGCCAAAAAGAGAAGTGTGATTCATCACTCCAGAGAACACGTCTCCACTGCTCTAGAGTCCAGTGACAGCGCTTTACACCACTGCATTTAACGCTTTGCATTGTGCTTGGTGATGTAAGGCTTGGATGCAGCTGCTCAGCTATGGAAACTCATTCCATGAAGCTCTCTATGCTGTTTTTGAGCTAATCTAAAGGCCACATGAAGTTAGGAACTCTGTAATGATTGACTCTGCAGAAAGTTGGCGACCTCTGCGCACTATGTGCCTCAGCATCCGCTAACCCACTGTGTCATTTTACGTGGCCTACCACTTCGTGGCTGTGTTGCCGTCATTCCCAATCACTTCCACTTTGTTATAATACCACTGAAAGTTGACTGTGGAATATTTAGTAGTGAGGAAATTTCACGACCGGACTTGCGCAGGTGGTATCCTATCACGGTACCACGCTGGAATTCACTGATCTCCTGAGAGCGACCCATTCATAAATGTTGTAGAAACAGTCTGCAAGCCTAGATTTTTGGTTTTATACATCTGTGGCCATAGAAGTGATTGTATCACCTGAATTCAATGATTTGGATGGATGAGTGAATACTTTTGGAAATTTAGTGTAGATAGAGAATAAAGAATGACAACGACAACTGGAATTCTTTTCTTAAGTGCAGTTTGCAGTCAACTCCCAACATACAGTTAATGCATGAAAGTGTTACTTTGTAAAGCCAGCCTTTAAGGCCATAGTACACCCACAGGACACACACAAACAAATATGAACAAACAGGAGCATTGTAATATTTGCGGTTTTCCTTAGAATGTTCATAAAAACAACTGATTAGTAAAAGGTCCAGAATCATTCAACAATGAGAGGTTTGTGTCTGTTTGTGTTTGTCCAGTTGCTGGACTCAGGTCTTTAACTTGGTTCTATTACTGGATTGCATGGCTTCGAGTGAGAAACAGCAAAAATATGCATCTGCCACAGGCTGCACTACTGCAAGGAGCTTAGAAGGTGTGGCCATGTAATTTGTCTCTCAGGAGGCGCCATACTTCATACTTCGCAAGAAGAGACATTTATTGTTGTTGTTTATGCCGCTGCTGATGTTAGAATGTGGTGATGTTAATTTTAAAGAGTAATTGTGTTTGAGGGAGGTGGGATTTGTAGTGTAACAAGCGGTTAGAATTATCTAACCTCCTGTGTTTCGTGTGGGAGTAAAACTGGACTGGGTGTTTCTGGTCTTTGTTAAGACTTGCTGTTGAAGTGCCTGTTCAGTAAAAAGAATATTTGCCTGTATTTATTTAGTTTTCTGCATCTTACGCTAACCCCACAATATAAAATACTACAACATTTAATACAATTTAATTTACAATTAATAATAATCAAAATAGTTCTTAAATTGAAAAAAGTATGATGTTTAATAACTTGGCACAATTTTGATGTGTGCAGTCGTATGTGTGTATATTAATTATTTGCAAGTTTTTCACTGGCTTTAAATGTGGCTTAACCAATCAGATTTGAGAACAAGAAATAAGAACAGAGCTAGTGCTGTATTTGTGTTGGTTAAAGCACTCTTCTGATGTCTGATTATGGAGAAAAACTTTGGCTTTGTTGATGAATGCTTATAAAGCATTTGATGATAAATTCACAAGATTTTCACTGTGATCTTTGAAAGTTATTTCCATTTCCAACTGTGCTTAAAATGCCAAAAGTTTCTTTTATCTGCTACATCTAAAGTAACCCTTTGGCTGTGTTCTTTGCTGATATCAGTCTAAAATTACATCCAAACTCCAGAAATGTTCTGACATTCCCTCTCACCCACAGTTTGGAACAGTGTCTCCAGCTGCTTGCCTTGGAAAGTCCTCTGAGCAACACTTTAAAGACAGAAATATGCTAATAAAGCAAACAAATTGAGTTCTATTTCATTTCTCCAAGACTTATATAGCAGGGGACTGGAGACCACAGTAGTTTTTGGAGCTCAGCAGGCAGTCTTGAGCCAATAAAACAATCACACCTACAACAAGCTGAACAGTTCTTTATCCAGCACAACCTGATTAGATTTGACTCTTCATTCAAACTCTACTATAATGTCTCCCTGTACGGTCCCATTGATGTCATTTAAGCAAAATGTCAGAATAAAGCTAATTGGTGGAAATGGCAAGCTTGTGCCCCTTGATAGATGGGAGGAATGCAACACCAAGAGGGCTTGAATAAATCTTGTGGATTTTGTCGACTTGGAGGGAAAGATTCCGCCGCTGGGAAGGAAAGAAAGAGAGAAAATGATGGAGGGAGGCAGGGAGGGGGTAACATGATTACTGCTGGCTCTGGACACAGGGGGATGTAAACTGAGAGGGATATGCTATTGCAGAACATGGTTATCTGCTGTAGCTGTGGTAGACTGACCCTGTTAGTAGTCCCTTTGAGAGGTCAGATTAGATGGAAACTGAAAGAAATGATGGATTCAGCAGCCTGTTCCCCTTCCCTCTACATTACAGCATCTCTTACACTCTTAAAGCGCAATAATCCCTTATAATAAAGGTACCAAAATGGGTTATTTTGAACAATGCCATAGAAGAACCATGTCTGATCTTTAACCCAATAAATCCCAGGCTTTTTACATACTAAAATGTATTATTCAGTAATTACAGTGATTTCAATGAAAGGCCTAAACTATTTCTAAGTTATAAATGTGTGTAATAAAACTTTGGGCCTGCCAGTGGGCCAAAGCCAAGTAAGGGGTTAAATAATTCTATTTGTAAACAAGATGAGTGAGTTTAAAGAACCTTTTTTAAAGTTAAAGAACTTATTTTTAGTTCATATCACCACCACTGTATTGACATTAAGTATCCTTATAATGTGCCATTTCACATCAAACCACTTGGAACATTTGTTTACATCTCAGTGCTTACATTGTGCAGATATTTAGAAAATTCAGTGGAATTCTTCTTTAAGGCAAGGCAGAAATTATGATTTTGGTCCCACTGTTAACATTTTTGAACAAGCTGCATATGTAATGTGTCTTCCCTTAAACTACATTAATAAAAATGTAAAAATTCAACAAAAATGTTCATTTCAGCATGTTTAGATATTTATAGAAAAAGCTGAATGCACTTTACATTGTGGTAACATTTCACATTTATGTCAGTGTGTTAAGTAAATTCACGACCACTCGTGACTGTAACGTTGTGGAGCGATAAGAAGGTGGATGCATTTTCAAAGACAAGTGAGATTTATTAAGGGCAAATCCATATTCAGGGTCAAGACAGTGCCGGTTCAGATAGCCAACAAGGAGAGATTGGGGTACAGACATGATAAACAGAAAACGAACATAGGATAAACAGACTACGGAGGCCGGAAGAATGACGCTGAACAACAAAATCCAAAGCATGCACAACAAATAGCACAAACAATGCAAAGATCAACAAACAACTAGGAAAAACACAGGGCTTATGGTGGGGTAAAAAAGTATTTAGTCAGCCACTGATTGTGCAAGTTCTCCTACTTAGAAAGATGAGAGAGGTCTGTAATTTTCATCATAGGTACACTTCAACTATGAGAGACAATATGAGAAAAAAAAATCCAGGATATCACATTGTAAGATTTTTAAAGAATTTGTAACTTTTGGTGGAAAATAAGTATTTGGCCACCCACAAACTAGCAAGATTTCTGGCTCTCACAGACCTGTAACTTCAAAATGGGGTCAAAATGATCATGAGAACGGTGAACAAAAATCCCAGAACTACACGGACGGACCTGATGAATCACCTGCAGAGAGCTGGGACCAAAGTAACAAAGGCTACCCTCAGTAACACATTGTAGTGCCAGGCGCGTCCCCCTGCTTAAGCCAGTACATGTCCAGGCCCATCTGAAGTTTGCCAGAGAGTATATGGACAATCCAGAAGAGGACTGGGAGAATATCATGTGGTCAGATGAAACCAAAATAGAACTTTTTGGTAAAAACTCAACTCGTCGTTTTTGGAGGAAGAAGAATGCTGAGTTGCATCCCAAGAACACCATACCTACTGTGAATCATGGAGGTGGAAACATCATGCTTTGGAACTGTTTTTCTGCAAAGAGGACAGGATGACTGATCCGTGTTAAGGGAAGAATGAACAGGGCCATGTATCGTGAGATTTTAAGCCAAAACCTCCTTACATCAGTGAGAGCATTGAAGATGGAACATGGCTGGGTCTTCCAGCATGACAATGATCCCAAACACACCGCTCGGGCAACGAAGGAGTGGCTGCGTAAAAAGCATTTCAAGGTCTGGAGTGGCCTAGCCAGTCTCCAGACCTAAACTCCATAGAACATTTGTGGAGGGAGTTGAAAGTCCATGTTGCCCAGCGATAGCCCCAAAACATCACTGCTCTAGAGGAGATCTGCATGGAGGAATGGGCCAACATACCAGCTACAGTGTGTGCAAACCTGGTGAAGACTTGCAGGAAACGTTTGACCTCCATCATTGCCAACAAAGGTTATGTTACAAAGTATTAAGTTGAACTTTTGTTATTGACCAAAGACTTATTTTCCACCATAATTTACAAATAAATTCTTTACAAATCCTACAATGTGATATCCTGGATTTTTTTTCTCATATTTTCTCTCATAGTTGAAGTTTACCTATGATGAAAATTACAGACCTCTCTTATCTTTCTACGTAGGAGAACTTGCACAATCAGTGGCTGACTAAATACTTTTTTACCCCACTGTAAATACAAGAGGGCTAACAAGGGATAACAGGACACAGGTAGAAAACACAGGTGGTAACAATCAGGGGCGGATTCAGAAAACAAGGGGGGCAGACAGGGAAGGAATCAAAACAAAGAAAGCACATGGACTAGACCAAAACAAAAAGCACATGGAAGACTGGGAGGGGCTAATCATGACAGAACCCCCCCCCCCCCCCCCCCCCAACAAGGTGTGTGGCTCTGAAGCGTGCCAAACAAAACAAAACCAAACACAGACACAAGGGACCAAAAACAGGGACAGAACTAAGCTAAACAGGGACAGGAGTTGGGGCAAAAAGTGCAGAGACAGGAGGAACAGAAGACGGAACAGGCACAAAAGCAGGAACAGAAGCGGGAACTGGAACAGAAGCAGGAACCGGAGCAGAGACATGAGAACGCGGAACAGAAGCCAAGGGCACAGACACAGAAACAGGAGCAGACACAGGAGAATGCGGAACAGGAATCGAAGGCACAGGCACAAAAACAGAAGCAGAAACAGATGGAGGACGAAACAAAGGTCAAAAGGGACGAGGAGGCACAACACAAAACGACACCGAACGAGGGACAACAGAAGGCACAACAGGATGACACAACACAGACCACGCAAAAGACAGGGGAACAGGAACCAAAACAGGACAGACAGACAAACAGACAGACACTGGGATAGAAACAGAAGGAGAGACAGGAAC
The DNA here is from genome assembly GCF_015220715.1 of Pygocentrus nattereri. Classification (NCBI taxonomy): domain Eukaryota; kingdom Metazoa; phylum Chordata; class Actinopteri; order Characiformes; family Serrasalmidae; genus Pygocentrus; species Pygocentrus nattereri. The sequence goes on from NC_051212.1 coordinate 27,354,302, forward strand.
GGGAACCACAACAAGAACGGGAACAGGCACAGACACAACGGTATGAATCAACACAACACCAGGAACAGAGGAGGGCAAAAACAAAGGGACAGAAAAAACAGTGGACAGCAGACAGGCAGACAGAAGCAGACACAGGCAGAACAGGAGGCCCACAAGGAGCAACAGACATAGACGGAACAAAAGGCCCACGGGGAGCAACAGACACAGGCGGAACAGGGGGCCCATGGGGAGCAAGAGACACAGGCGGAACAGGAAGCCCATGGGAAGCAACAGACACAGACGGAACAGGAGGCCCACAGGGAGCAACAGACACAGGCGGAACAAAAGGCCCACAGCGAGCAACAGACATAGGCAGAACAGGAGGCCCACAGGGAGCAGCAGGCCCAGAAGAGGGTGGGACAGGCAGGAACAAAGGGGCTGCAATATCCACAGAGGCAGGCGAGCCTGCAGCAACGTCCGCAGCGACAGTCAGCAGGTCATGAGGCACAGCGACAGGCCGGGTCCGGAGGCGTGGCGGGTCCGGAGGTACGGCAATAGGCGATGGGTCTGGAGGCACAGGTTTGCCGCGGGTTGTGGCCACAGGAACAGGAGAGCCGCGGGGTGTGGCCATGGGAATAGGCAATCCATGGGGTGCGGCCATGGAATCAGAAACTCAGGGGTGAGTGACTGCTGCACCAACCTGGAGGAACAAACAGAAACGGAACCCTCTCAGCCGCTCTCAAGGCTCACCCAAGCTATTGGAAGTTCACACTTAAGAGCAAGCTGAGTGCCATATAATGGGCTTCTTGCATGTTCCTTCTGTCTAACCACGTCTTGTGCTACAGGTTGCTCCTCCCTGCAGCATTGCTCAAGACGTGTAGGCTCAAGGCGCTTACCTGGGATCTCGTTGTCATAACACAAGGCGAGTTCTTTCTTCGCATTTCAACGGCAACGACGAGATACCCTTGTACCCACAGCACAAGTCTCCAGCTTGGTGGCGTTGGGACATGTCTAACTCGGGCTGCATCGAAACAACCAGAGTTTCATCCCAACAGAACAACCACATACCGGAGTCTCGCTTTCTTGCTGCGTCCTTTGGCAGCTGGTCTTTCTGTAACATAGGGGAGCATAGAAGAGGCAGGCGCATGTGCGAAGACAAGCAAGATTTGTTAAGGGCAAATCCATATTCAGGGTCAAGATGGTCCAGGTTCAAGTAGCCAACATGGAGAGATTAGAGATTACAGACATGATAAACAGAAAATGAACACAGGATAAGCAGACTACAGAGGACAGAAGAATGACACTAAACAACAAAATCCAAAGCATACACTACCAACGGTACAAACAGCAAAAACAATGCAAAGACCAGCAAACAACTAGGAAAAACACAGGACTTAAATACAAGAGTATTACAGACCTCTCTCAACTTTCTAAGTAAGAGAACTTGCACAATCAGTGGCTGACTAAATACTTTTTTGCCCCACTGTAAATACAAGAGGGCGAACAAGGGATAACAGGACACAGGTGGAAAACACAGGTGGTAACAATCAGGGGTGGAGTCAGAAAACAAGGGAAGCTGGACAGGGAAGGAATCAAAACAAAGAAAGCACATGGACTAGACCAAAAAAAAAGCGCATGGAAGACTGGGAGGGGCCACTTGTGACAGTGACTATATATTCCAAATTTAGCGTAGGTTTAGCTCCACACACACTCTCCACCACAATGTCATGTGATGCATAACTGAAAAGTTCTTTTCACATTTTTATTTTTATTTATTTTTTTATTTAATTTTTATTCTAACATCATCCAAAGGCTAGATTTTTAAAAGTATCCTTAAAGACATGCTAAACAATAAATTGCTGAATATTTTTGTGTATTATTATTATTATGTCCAAGAAGCTACTGAAAGTGGCATTGAAGACACTCAACATGGACCACACCTCATGTTCGACCCTGATAACGCTGCTATGGACCATGAAGGATGAGGTACTGAGAGGTCAAGCATCAAGTTCTCCCTCCTTCATGGCTCAGGTGCTTTTGCTGTAGTTAACTAGAGGCAGCTGATGCTGGTTTGGGATCTGCAGTGAGGGCTCATGCTGTTTCCTACAGCTCTCACCACTGCTTGAGGCTTGGGCTCTGGCCTCATGCAACTCATGGCCTCTTATTCATACCTGGCACATCCAATAATTAGCATATTTTAGCATATTAGACCATTACAGATTTATGGTGCCCATAAATTCTTTGTTTTCAAATATAATCTCTGCGCTAGTTACATATTTACATATTTTGTAGGTACATATCATAGTAGTCTATTTAAACAGAATTAAAAACACATTTTTGAGTGCAGGGGCATTTAAACATGCAAAAGTACACATATTTAAGTAGTTAAAATGCTTATATAAATTCAATTTTTACAAACTCTCCAACACAGAAAATACTTGGAAGTACAACAGTAATCAACTTGTAAATATTCATTGTATAACTATTATAATTTCTAGCGTCTCGCCATCAATTAAATTAATTGTGTTGTGTTTTTCAATCACCATCTCTTCTGTCCTCTCAGTTCCATTCATGTTCCTTTTAGAAGTGTAACATTCCTCAGTAAGCGTCTACAGGCTCGAGATAACATGGAAAGGTAGGAGGGGGCAGTTCAAAGTCAGCTCTGTTGTGAAAGTGTTTTTGAGTTCAGCAGCTCATGTGTGTGAAACCTTTAAATTATGGTATGTGTGGATGCGTATATGTGCATATGTGTTATACAATCATGTCACAATGTTTCCTCTTTGAACTGACGGTATGTCTCCTCAGCACACTCCCTGTCTGGTGGGTTATATGCCAAAACACTACTGCACGTTTGTACATTTTTGGCACATTACTGTCACCTACTACATTTAACATAGGGTGGAGAGAGAGAGATGTGATGGTCTCTAACATTGTAGCATTGACAACATCTCCTCAACACTGACATCTGATGTCCTTTAAGAAAGCCTGGATCTGGACTGAAATGTAACCCCATTAAGTGGCCAGGGCCTACTAATGGGCCTAAAGATGCAGAGTCTCTGTATTTACTGAATAGTATGCCTTAGTATGTAATAAGCCTGGAATTTTAATGAGTTATCAGTTTTATGAGCTTCTGCTTTTTTTCAACTGATAAAAATTGGATTCTGCTTCATCATCTAGATATATGAGTCAGTGTGTAACAGACAGACTATCACATACATCATAATGAGGATCTTCTTCTTATTATTATTAAGAGCTCCAACTCCTGGTGACCATAGAGACAGGGATGGATTACTGACTGGGCCAGCTGGGCCAATGCCTAGGGGTCTCTGACTGCCAGGGGCTTTAGGAGGCTTCAGACCAAAATGCTCAAGATGGATCAAATACATGGAGCTGTCCACTACAGATATAACCATTAGATAAACAAACAGCCTTTGAATATGTACAAATGGATAAATATATGAAATAAATGAGGAAATGTTATCTGTTTCCGATCTGTTTTCAATTATGGACTTTATGGGATTTGTTCATGCCATTAAAATGGGAGCTTAATGTTTGCATCTTGATTTGGTTTGGCTTGAAAGAAAAAAAAAGAAAAAAAAATTGGTTCAAATCTTACACAGAAATCTTTAAATCTGGTTTAAAAACTGTAGACACAATTGGATACAGCAGAGTAACCCTTTAAATGGCCCAACGGCCAAAGGTTTTATTACATTTTCGTGTAACCTTCGAATAGCTCAGCTAGTTGCACTGAAGATCCTCTGGTTACTTAATAATAAGCCTTTGTATGTAATAAGCCTGGGATTGTAAGGTGTTAATTAGCCTATTTCTTCCAAAACAAACATGGATGTAAAATTTTGTTCAGGAGCCTCACAAGACCTTGATCTATCCCAGTACATGGATGGCACTTCTCTGTTTGAGTTTTTAGGGTTCTCATTGGCTTGTTCAGGACTCCTCTGCCTGTATCCAACTATTTTGTTGCTGACCGTCCTCTTCCTCTTCTACCTCTATAAACTATTCCAAATAGTTGTCATTTTCAGTGAATTAGTTCTTCTCATAATAGGGTCAAAAAACATAGCTTCACAGATTGCCTTTTTTTCCAACATCCAGTTATATGGCTACAACAGTTTATCTCCCACAATATCAAATGAAATGATTTCTACAAAGACAATCTTTTGAGAAAAAAGGTGGAAAATAAATATCATCACTGTTGTGAGAAAACCTCATATCTCAAAAAAGAAAAAACATTGTAAACTGTAATGTATCTTAATGTATGTTATTTTGTTCATTCCTCATGAAGTGTTTACACAATGAATAGGGCAGCTAATGTTTATAAATCAGAGGTCTTCAAATACAGACCTGTTTCCGATCCTGGGTTTTGCAATGACTTCTATGAATTACATTAGATGGCCAGTTCACTCAGCTACCAATGATCACAAAACCCAGCACAGGAAACTGTATCCACGGAACTGATTTTGAAGATCTGTGGAAGACGAACCAACTTGGTAGTACTTGCTGTGTGGAGACACAGGAGTGGTGAATAAGTCTCAGAGGTCACACTCCAAGACAAACACTGAAGCGCTCTCCAAGGTGCTGATCTCTTCACATCAGCTAGCATCCCATTCAAACAGCCATCGAACATTTTGTACATCAGTGCATAACACATTACACAACACTTAAAAAGACAAAGTGATTGATGATTATTATGCTCTGGCTACATTTCAGCTGTTTATACCGTGCACAACAAGATAATTATTATTCCATTGAGAAGGATCCTTCTAAACAGGAAAGCCAAAAAGAGCAATTTTTTGACCATGTGAGAGCATTTATGTGTAGACGTAAACAGCATGTGCCTAGAAAAGTTGGGTGAGTGGCAGCTGAAGGACAGTTTGTCACTGAAGGCAGACGGTTTCTGCTGAGTCTGAGCCATGTGTGTTGTAACTGCCCCAGCTGCGTCGGCTATCTTGAAGCAGCGTGGGTGTAATATGGACACTTTGCTTTTAATGTTCCCTTGCACCATTGAGCACAAGTGCGAATCATGACACCAGCACACACACACTCCCTTCCTCACCCTCCCTGAAAGATTATTCTTTGCCCTTTTTTTCCTCTCCCCTTCCCGAACCTGTTTGCACAGCTGTATGAAATGTGTATAGTCTGCTGACACCGCCACTGGTCTCTGAAGGAGAGAGAAGAATGGAAAGAGAAAATGACGAGGAAGGGCATGAAGGCGGGAAAAGAACAGGAAAAGCAGGCTTGACAATTGTTCTTTTGTTAGCACGGATGGCCTGGTCTTGTTTCACCATAACAGGGCAATGATGGAGAGCAACTGTGTGTATTTGCTTTCATATATTTGCTAAACAACAAGATCCTGACATCCTTGATGCTGAAACAAAATCTCCACAGTGGAACGTCGCAGGAAATTGCAGTGACAATTCTTCCAAAAGACAGGCTTTCTCAATTCTGATCCATTTCTGAATCCTGATCAATGTTCATTCCATATATATAAGTTAATTCCGTATATTATATATATATATATATATATATATATATATATATATATAGTTTGCATGTTCTCCCCGTGTCTGCGTGGGTTTCCTCCGGGTTCTCCTGTTTCCTCCCACAGTCCAAAGACATGCAGTCAGGCCAATTGGACATGCTAAATTGCCCCTAGGTGTGAGTGTGTGAGTGACTGTCTGTGTCTGTGTGTCTGCCCTGCGATGGACTGGCGACCTGTCCAGGGTGTATCCTGCCTTCCACCCGAAGACTGCTGGGATAGGCTCCAGCTCCCCCCCCCGCAACCCTGACGGAGAAGCGGCTTAGAAAATGGATGGATGGATGGATATATATATACATATATATATATATATGGACTGAAAATTCTCTGTGGCATTTGGCACCAAGACATTAGCAGATCCTTCAAGTTCTATAAGTTGCGAGGTGGAGCTGCCATGGATCAGACTTGTATTCCAGCATATCCCACTGAACAGATGCTTAATTGCATTGAGACCTGTGGAATTTGGAAGCAAGACCAATACCTGGAACTCTCTGACATCTTCCTTAAATCATTCCTGAAGAATGTGTGTAGAGTGGCAGAGAGCATTATCCTGCTCAAAGAGACCAGGAATTCCATCGCCTTGAAGAAGTGTACCTGGTCTGCAGTGATGTTAAGGTAGGTAGCACATGTCACATAGATGTACACATGAATGCCCAGACTCAGAGTTTCTCAGGTAACATTGCCCAGAGCATCATCTTCACCCAACAGCTTGTCTTCTTCTCACAGTGCATCCTGGTTCCATCACTTCCATCACTTCCCCAAGGTAAACAGTGCACACTTACCCAGTCTTCCATATGATGTAAAATAAAGAGGACTCATCAGACCAGGTGACCTTTTTCCATTGCTACAAAACCCAGTTTAAAGCTTGCATGCCCATTGCAGGTGCTTTTGATGGTGAACAGTGTTGGTGATAGTGGACAGTCATCTGACCATAATGATTTGACCTTTATCAAAGTCGCTCAGGTCCTCAGGTCAAACATGTTGACTATGAGAACCAACTGTTTGCTTACCATCTAATATATCCTAGACCTTGACATGCTCTGTTGTAATAAGATCAACAATGTTAGCCGCTTCATTTGTGAGTAGTCATAATGTTTTGGCTCATCTGTGTTATTACTGCATATGGGTAGTTACATGTTTAATATGGAACATATTTAACAACCCACATCCTGGCATTGTATAAATCAGACCTGTTTGCATGTTCTGATGTATGAAGTGTGAAGTAGAAGAGTGCTTGCTTTAATGTGCAGTAGGCGTTCCTAGTACAAACACAAGGAGAGATGGCATCAATCAGCTTGTTGACTAAACTCTGATTAATGGCTTTCAATGGGCTTGTGTGTGTACAACGTTTTTTGGTTTGTATCTAGATGATACACACAGGATGTGTGTGTGTGTGTCAGAGTGGGTCAAGAGACCAGATCTTTTTGTTTGCCTGTGTATGAGTGTGTGAGTGTAAACTGCATATCCATCTCCACATGTGTGCGGGTGTGAGTAACTAAAGGAAAGTGCAGAAGAAAAATGTTTCTATAGCAGCACAGAGAGCCAGTGTTACTCTCCAGCCATGCAGAACTCATAACAATCATGCTGCAATAATTCATAATAATTATGACATTTCTGCCTGTCCTCAGCCAATCCCCCCAGCACTGAGCAGTTCCCGCTCACTCACCCCTCTGTGTGTGTGTGTGTGTGTGTGTGTGTGTGTGTGTGTGTGTGTGTGTGTGTGTGTTTATGGCACTCTGTAATAAAACTCTTTATAGGTGTGGGTGGCCCACTGTCGAACTCTACTTCCTCCCATGCTGGACTTTCTGGCCTTGTGCTTGAACATATCATAATAATCACCATCATCAGTGTTAACTGTAATAACTCTCAGAATGTTCTGAGACCAGCACCTCAAACTCTTGCACATACAGAAGCCCGACTGTGGCACCAGAGGTGAGTTACCAAAACTACATAGTAAAGGGAGTGAAAATCAAATAAAATGTTTTTGCTTCAGTGAAATAATGACCCAAGTAGAAGTAAAAACACTGTTCCAAAAAACAACTTGAGTAGGAGTACAATTATTAACTTATTGAACTGTAATGGAATTTCTTAGTACATTCAGCATCTGTCAGGGGAGTAACTTTGTTAGGCTTTGAAAATAAAATTATAAAAAGTCACAAATGTGACCAATCAGAAAGCAGTACAGAGGCTGTTACCAATTTAGCGAAATTTAGTGAAATTAAACACATGCAAAAAGGAATAAGTAGCCAAAGATTAATTACTATGAAAAAAAGTCACATTTTTTCTTAAGTACATGAAACTGAGTAAATGTAACTATTTAATATCCATCACTGGGGTAGGGCACCGTAAAGCACAATAGAAATATCATAAGTTAACTCACACTGTCACCAGCAATACAAACTTTTTTTCCATCTGTAAGGGAGAGCGAGGAGGCGGACCCACACGCTGAGATAAGCGAGATTTATTATGGGCAAATCCAGGGTCGTGGTCATAACAGTCCAGGGTCAATGAGCCGATACGTACAGAACGGGGAACAGACATGACAAAAACCAGAGTAACGAGCAAACTGACATCAAACAAAGACCAATACAATGATACAAAGACTGGCAAACGCAAGGGGCAAACACAGGGCTTAAATACACGGAACAATGAGGGACAGGTAAAAACAATCAGGGGCGGAGTAACCAAACAGGGGGCAGGACTGAAACCAAAACAAAGGAGCACATGGACAGGACTGGGAGGGGCCAACCGTGACACCATCTTCTGTTAAGTTACTCTTTTGGAAATATGAGGTTTCATACATTTTGATTCCAGTAATGATATCTTATTTTTAAGCGCTTTTTTGCTTTTGTCCGTGGAGCAACACTGAAAAGCAGTCATCTAGACAGGTCAAAATATTTTTAAACAGCATGTTTAAGTTAAAAACTTTTTCACTGCACATTCTCAAAAGAGCACCATATATGACCACAGTTGACCAATCAATATTACGGACACCTTAGCTGCTTTCAGCTGTATAGGCTGCAGCTGAGAAAGGTGGATTCTTTGTAACACATTCCTATGAAGTCTAATTGTTTCTATTATATAATAAAAATAACACATAATACAATTACTCTATTAACATATTAGAAAGGAGGCAGAGTGCACAATTTGATGGAGAAAATATTGTAGATGTGTGTGACAAGTAAGCTGTCAATCAAAACTATTGTGTAAACTATGCTACGCAGCAGACATAACATTAGAATTAAAAAAAAAAGTTCATCATTAAAATGTGTCAGGGGCTTGTAATCAAATTAACAAATTAACTACATCACTTTTTTGGGCAAGAATTGTTAATATAGCATATTTTATTTCAAGCTGAAAACTATTAAACTAAAAAAAAGCAGGTGCATTTCTACCCTCCATTTAACTTACACCCTCTTAAACATGTAAGAAAATAGTGAACTGTAAATTCTAATGTACATTTTACTGTCCTTTAAAAATCATGTGTAGTAGTTTGCTATATCTGTGGGTTTGTTTTGCTCCTCAACTTTTTTTTGCTATGTTTATTTTTAATAGAGTACACTGTTAAAAGGTGACTTATCATTAGTCCCTGTGGACTGCAGTGGTTGTAAAGATCAAGCTATTTAGTCCCATTTAGGGAAGCTGGAAGTAGCTATATGTTGGTGAACGTGGTTGCCTTTCACCCGTACCTGACCAGGCTTAGAGGTGAATCACTGTGGCTACCTCTGGCTGCTATCTGTGAGAACTTTTCTCCTGCTCTCACTCTCTCACACATACATACACAAGCATGCACGCGTTCCAGGCTCCGCCATGTTTACCCATTCCTTCCCAGTAAAATAATCACAGAGCATGAGCATGGTGGCAGAGGGGAGAAGGCAGAGAGAAAACTGTGAAGTGACTGTTTTTCCTGCTAACCACACATGCATGCACACAGACACACACAGACACACACACACACACACACATACACTTACACCAGCCAGCTTCTGGGACCTGGGTCCTGTTCAAGGTCACTATTGTCCTCCTTCCAGGAAGCTCTTTTCTTCTTCTCTCTGTTGTTTTTATGAGCTTGTGTTTTCAGTACAGAGGGCAAAAACCACAACATAGCAATGCTACTACATCATACCGCTGTAGCGGAGGTTTGAAATTAGAGCCGGGGTTCATGCGGCCACTGCGCAGAACTGCCAAAGACTGTTTAAAGTTCACACAATGGCTGTGAATGGACCTTATGTGGATATCAATACCATGAAGAGCAAGTGTTTGACCAATGTACAATTAGGGTTTGGATTGGATGGACACACAGACACTGACACCTACTAAAAATGAACCAAGAAGGGATGTTTGAGTGGCTAACTAAATATATTTGAAGATATATACTGCCCTCAAATACATTATATGTTCAAAAGTAGGCACCCATCCTAATCACTGAGTTTAGGTGTTTTAGCCACACTGATTATTAAGAGGTATATACAATCAAGCTCCTAGCTGTACTGTCTTCCTAGGCAAACATTGGCTTGAAAATGGGTTGTACTAAAGAGGTCAGTGATTATAAATGTGGCAGAATCATAGGATGTCACAAGTCGATTTGTATTTTTTTTTCTGCTCAATTGTAAGTGCCATTATTGTGTAGGAGCAACACCAGCTCAGCCACAAAGTGGTAGATCATACAAACCCACAGAGCAGGGTCGGCAAGTGCTGAAGCACATACTGCATACAAATTGAATATTCTCTGTAGCATCACTCACAACACAGATCCAAACTACCTTCCTACCTAGAGGAAAATGCTATCTATTGGAATGCATAATGCTGACAGAAAAATTTGGTGGAGGAGGGATAATTGTCTGGGTCTGGTTTTCAGCGATTGTGCTTGGCCCCTTCCAGTTCCAGTTCCAGAGTACCATTAATTATATGCTCCCAGGTTTGTGGCAACAGTCTGCAGAAAGCCTGTTCTGTTCTAGAATGACTGTGCCCCTGTGCACAAAGCAAAGTACATAAAGATATGACAAGTTTGGTTTGGAGGAGCTGCAGTGTCCCTAACCTCAACCCCACTGAACATGGTACAAATTTAGTAAAAGCTCCATTTGAAAAGACCCCTGAGTGAACAGCATAGGGCAGTAGCCCAGTGCTATGTATTCACTGCTGTGTTTCCTTTGTTTCATTTATGCTTGCACTGAAAATATAAAAATAATTAGCCAACATTTTCCAGAGCAAATAGCAAGCTTGAAATAAATATGTTTTATTTTTGCAAATAATCAACAATGTTTGTCATATTTAAAATTATGTCTTAAAAAAACTGACCAACAGCGTCAGCAGTACTGCCATGACTGACCAGCAGCCTGTGTCCACAGGTTGAAAACCACTGCTTTTGATTGAATAGAAATGTGTAGGTATGAAATAATAATTTATTTATATATAAGGCATTTGGTAGATGTCTGTATTCAGAGTGACTTACAGTTTAGCTTTCATTGGTATATCACAGTGTTCTTGGGTAGGTAGGGAACTGTACCCCACTGCAGTTCACACAACAGACTATTTATTTAGGGGTGCACACATACACACACAAATGCCAAGAGTCTCTGACCCACACAACTTTACCACCCTTTGTGGAATTACTGTACATACTTTTAATGAGACTACAATTCAACAGTCTTGGACAAAACAAGTTTGGCAGTTAACACCTTATAAACACCAATGATTTCCTTTTCAGCCCTGTTTAAAGTGCAGGCCATATTTTACTGACAGTAACTAATATGGAAACTCAATACCTGTAGACTGCAGAACAGATTTTGCAGAAAGATGGGGCTAGATAATGTTTCAAGCTAGATGCAAATCATTGAGGCAGTATACAGTGTGTGTATGTGTGCGCATTTGTGTTTTGAGTGATTTTGTCCTCAGGAGGGTCCTGATGAGTCAGAATACAGGGCTAAAGTGACTGAAACTTGATGCCCAAATGCGTTCTGACCTGAGCTGTGGGCCACTGCTGCTTATCCGACTGACCTCAGGCTGACTCTCTCGCTGCGAAGGTCATCTGGAGAAACGGTTAATGGCAGCTTAATGACTGTGTAGTCAGGACAGAAGTATTGAGTAGACCTACCAAGGGAATAGATCGCAGAGCACCAGTAGTCTTTCTTTTATAATGTATTCTAAGAGTGTCAACTTTCACCTCCTGATATGGAAAGTCATATTACTATTATTTGCTCTTAAAGGAACATTACAGCCTTTTATGAACCTGATCTCTATCTGCAGCATCTGTAGTACATGGTTCATTACTACAGAGAAAAATCGTCTTGTATTTAGAAAAGAAATGAAGACCCACTGACTCAAAGCTCACATATATTAACCGCTGAAATGGCCAAGGCCTGCCAGTGGGCCCAAAGTTTTTTTACACACCTCTAAAAGCTAAGAATAGCTCTACTACTTTGCATTGAAGTCACTATAGTTACTGAATACTAATCCTTAGTATGTAATAAGACTGGGATTTGAGGGATTAAATACCATTGGACTGTTCCTATATTTTGTGAAAAAACATCAGAAATACATGACACTTTGCCCGTACATTGTCTCACACTCTACTGACACATTGACTACAGGCTAGAAATTTGGAAGAGATTAGATTGCAAAATGCTGGAATATTTCTTTCCCTAATTGTGCATTTATTAAACTATTCATAGTGAATATTTTTATGACAATGCAATGACAATGATGGTGCTACAAAATGATATAGCAGTATACTGTAAGTATAATGTATTTCCCTTTGTATCTCTGTATCTTTGTAGATTATGAACAGAAATGAGGTGTCCCTTGCAGTCATCTTGCACCATATGTGTTTATGCCTTGATGATGGAGGAGGATTCGGGGTCAACTCGAGTTGCCTGGCAGCTGTGGTTCTTTTTTCGGCTGATACGAAATCAAAACTGAGAACCCACTCTTTAACTGCCTAAGTTTGTGTTCCTTGACAGAGTTTAGGTTGACTAAGACAAATTGCCGGAGCTCAGCCGCGGAACCCACCATGAAGTCTGTGAGGAAAGTCGGCATTGGCTGCCATTAAGGCTGCTGCTGATAAAATAAATGGATTTGAACACGTTACAGTGGTTATGTATATACTGTGTGAAAATTCAGACAAAGTACGTGTGAGCTAACATAGTGAATGTATACTGGCTAGCTAACTTCCTGACCTTGCTTTTTTGTGCAGACTGTGTGTTTAGACCTTTGCTTGTGCTTAAGGCACTGACACATTTGTGGCCTATACACACATGTGTTCTCTCTGTGGTTCTCTACCACTTATTTCTAAGAAAGTGAGGAACATTCCTTGCCCTGCTCCAAACATTTGGCCTAAAGCGTTAGTTAGAAGTACATTGGCCCACGTGACACAAAAGCAGAGGCGTTTAATATCCTTCATGTTTCACATCCTAAATGGCATTTATGGCAGAGGGTTCTAGAAATTGCTAATGGCTTGAGATCCTGACCACTGGGTTGTGAATTTGCTTCCTTTTTGGCCCATTTTTCCAGAGAAGGGCAGCACCGCCTGGCTGTTTGGAAAGCTGCGGTCGGAAGTGAGTGTTGAAGAGCAGGCAGATTCTTCAGGAGGAGATGGTAAGGGATGGCACCAGGCCTTAGTGGGTCTTATTACAGAGACAAAGAGAGGGATGGATGGAGGATGAGTTGGAGGAGTCTACATCTGTGGTTTGGGGAATTGGCTCCCAAAGTAGAAAATAAACAGATTTTTTTTAAATATGACATGGATGTCACAAAGGCGCAGTGGCAACATCTGTTATTCCAGATACAGGTCAATAGAAATAACAGCACACATAGAGAGGAATGGAGACAGAAGCGTGACAAATCCACAAATGCATCAAAGACACTTACAGAAAATAGCAATCAACCCAGGAAAGTGACCATTACATTGTGCACTCTAGAGCAGCCCTTCTCTGAATATTGTAGTGATGGAGCTGAAGCAGGGCAGTGAAAGAAGTGCAAATGTTTTTTGCTGCGTAAACACTTGTTTGTGTTATTTGGTATAGCGGTTGTTCAGTTAAATTTAACTATTATATAGGCCTAGACTAAGATAGACTTTTTGTAGTGCACTGTTACTAAATGTAAAGTTACATTCAAAGTTTTTCTCTGTAGTACAGTAAAATGGAAAATGTCTACTGGCTGAGCCATGTTCAAAACTGTTGTTAAATACTAATACACACCACATACACAACATATGACCACAAACATCAACTGAATATTGTATTAATCCTGGTTACTACAGACCATTGTGCTGTTTACACCTTATAATTTGTGAGCATATTAACAGGCAACCATAGCAAACCATAGGCAAAAATTGGCCTGGTTTAATAGTTAATAATAAATTAAACTATTTGGCTTTGGTTTATTACTTTAATGGCTAACACTAATGGTTAAATGTGTGCAGGCATCTGTCAATATCTGGACAATGTCATTATTGCTGCCTTTGAAATCTGTCACAAACTCGATTTGTTTACAGGTAAGTTAATGTGAAATTGGTACTTTTTAAGAAACTCGCTCATGAGCCAGCATGAGCAACAAAGCATAAAAGCAGCTCCCTTCAGTTTTGGACACAATAATGGAGCTATATAATGTAACATGTGATAGTGACATCAATTAAAGAAACATGACAGGTTTCATCCTTGATTACTGACAAAAAAGCCACCTTTACAAGCTGACAAATCCACTTTCCTACCCAGCTAAACAAAACTCATAAACAAAACATTACCCTTTCCTCTGCTCTCTCCCCTCCAATGGATTAACAAAGTTTTTTTTATTTATTCTTATTTTTTTATTTTTGTTCTTTGGCAATGCCGCTCAACCTCAGCATGAGCTATTATGAAATAATAATAATGCAGTTTTATGAGTTTAGTGCCTGGTGTTAAGTCATTTCACACTCTGTTATTGAACTCTGGTGTTTGGAGTTTATGTGTATGTTTCTGTTTTTAATGATCTGTTGAATTAATTTCCCATGTGAAACCTGGAAAAATTATGAATAAAAATTTTTATTCGTTTTATGTGCCAACATCTTTAGTGCCATTATTCGACTTTCGCTCATACCATGTAATTGCATTTTTGTATTTAGAGAGGAAAGACTTACTGCCAAGTAAGATTTTACAGTAATATACCAGTCTGAAAAGAGAGAGAGAGAGAGAGAGAATAGCAGAGAGGTACTCTCAAAGCTGTGTGCACTGTTTATTACGGTCAGTGCTACCTGCCTTTCCAGTAACTACTAATAATTTAATGTTTCCATTCCAGAATGCAAAGCCAGCTGTGAGCGCATTAGCCTGTACATGTGCGCCACTGCACACTCATAATTACTTTGGACTGCGTCCGTGCATTCAAACTGTGGGACAATCAACACTGACTACACATGCAAAAATATTCATGGTAACACATAAAATAATATTGCAATTCAGATCATAATTATATATATATATATATATATATATATATATATATATATATATATATATATATATATATATATATATAATTTAATTTAATAACCAGGTTCATAAAGTACTAAATATTGTATTTTCAATTTAAGACAGGCTGAACAGAATTTTTTTGATCACTGCTTTCTGCTTTTATTGCCATTTCACAAACTGTCACAACTGTTTTTGGAATTGGCTTCATAGTTCCTTAGAGTCTTTCTAAGTTGTGGGCTACACAGAATAAGAAAAGAATGCAGTTAACCGGTAAAAGATTTTAAGTCTTTGTAGTTAAGAAAGATCACATTTTCTGGTTCATTTTGGATTCTAGCAAAATACAGTTTCCAGTTTTTGTTTTTTGTTCCTCAAACTGACTTGGGGCGCTGATACATGGCATAAAATTTATAAGTACCACTAAGAATTTTACATGGCGAAGTACACTGTACCGTTCACTAAATTCTAGCATCATAATCTCTGTCAACAAAGTCAGAGGGAACACTTACAATTGCTTGAATGAAAATGCTTAACCTTTATCTGTTGAGATCTAATCACTATAGAAGCTGGATTGATCACTGCAAGGATGTGGATATGGTATAACTCTTGTGAAACTGAATGGAATGAACCTCTGACCACTGGCATTCAGGATGCCACATAAAGACTCGTCTGACAGCAGTAAACTTCATGTCTCTCTTCACATGTCTGTTGCTGATTCACTAAACAGGAAATGAGTCATTTGCATTAGTCTATGAAAAAATCTCCTCATGGCTCTGCACCCACACAGCATTCACCCAGTACGATTGCACCATTGGTAAAAATAATATTGGTGGCAATGCCATTATGTGGCAATGCCATGCCATAGTGACTGACTAGCAGGAAGTTGACACAGGCAAAGACACAAGCAAAGACTCTTATTATGCAACAAAAGCTGCTCCCCACTCTAAGTCAAGACTTGGTCCTGGTTACACTGAGTCCAAGTCAAAAGCAAGACTTTGTAGTAACCAAGTCCAAATGAAGACACACCCAAGAGTAATAATGATCTCATAATAATCCAATAATAATCTCATTCTACAACTGTATATTTATGAGCCTGACCTCACCCTGAGAGCAAGACAAGATCAAAGACTCAAAATACATTTACATTTACATTTACGGCATTTGGCTGACGCTCTTATCCAGAGTGACTTACAATTTGATCATTTTACACAGGCAGGCCAAGGTGGTGTTAGGAGTCTTGCCCAAGGATTCTTACTGGTATAGTGTAGGGTGTTTACCCTGGTGGGGATTGAACCCCAGTCTACAGTGTAGAAGGCAGAGGTGTTACCCACTACACTAACCAACCACCAAAATACTGTTGGGATGGACGCAAGTACTAAAACAATAATTCAATAATTCAAATTGATTATTTGCACTAACATGGTTGGGAAAGTCAGCCATAACCATAACCTGGGCTGCAGTTAACTCTAGCCATAAAAATGCCACACAGAGTTATTTAAATGATGCCATATCAAGAAAACATTTTAGTTCCCTAAAGAACTAGAGGTTTAAAGAGCCTTTACATAATATAAAGATTCTATGCCAATTCAGGAGTTTCTACATTATGAGGAGAATCTTAAACCTTAAAAAGGTTCTTCAAACTCGCACATCTCATTTAAAGAAATGATTCCATTTACTGAATTTTTTTGAGACAGCCAAAAGTGATTCTTCCATGGCATCACACAAAGACTTCTTGGCACCATTACATTTAGGAGTTGCTAATGCAAACTGACTCACTAACACTTTAGCTAGCTAGTGTCTCAATATTTTACAACACTTGTCCAAGTGTGTTTTTTTCTGTCTAATTGGTGGCTTCTTCTGTTTTGCCAGCCTGGTTTGGATGTCACTGCTATCTGCTCTGCCTCAATGCCAGGCATGGAATGGAATGGATAAAAAGACAGAATGCTTTTATTACAAAATTGTTTAGGTAAACAAGTCTAAAGAAGTCCAAAACATATGCTTGATTACCTCATACAATAATTTTCATGCATATTCCTGTATACAGTAATAAAACACAAAACATGTTGACTTGAAACATGCTTATAGAGGTTTATTGGCAGAAGCTAAAAACCTCTTCCCTTTGTTTCAATATTTTAAGTGTGTTTTCAGTCAGCAGAATTTCTGTTCTTTTCAAAGTACAATGAAATTAATGTATGTGAAAGGTCAAATAGGTTTGCTTTTGTGATATGCAAAATGTAAATAAAACAGAATGCAATTGTGTGCACATCATTCAAACCCTATATTTAATTGTTATTAGTATAAAGACAACATAGGTTGAAACTGAGAAATTGTACTGCTTTTTGAAAAATATATGCAATTTTGATATTTGAATATTTTGAATTTGATGCCAACAACATGTTTCAAAAAAGTTGTGACAGGGGCAACAAAAGGCTAGTAAAGTTGTATAATGCTAACAAAACACCTGGTGGAACATCTCACAACTCATTAGGTTATTAGTTAGTCAGTAACATGAGTGGGTATAAAAAGAGTATCCTAAAGAGGCTGAGTGTTTCAGATAATAGGGAAGGGTTCTCTGTGAACGACTGCATGGGCAAATAGTGCAACAATTTAAGAATAATATGCCTCTACATGTCACAGCTCATAATTTCATCATCTACCATACAGACTCTTCAGAGAATCCAGAGAAACATCTGTATGCAAAGGACAAGACATGATCTTCAGGCTCTCTGACAGCACTGTGTTAAAAACAGACACGATTCTGTAGTGGGAAGCACTGCATGCACTCAGGAACACTTCTGAAAACCACTGTCTGTGAACACACTTCATTACTGCATCCACAGATGCAAGTCAAAACTCTACCATGCAAAATATATATATATAAAATAATGCACAAACAGGATCCAGAAATATTGCCGCCTTCTCTGGGCCCAAACTTATGTAAGAGGGACTGAGGTGAAGTGGAAAGTGGAAAGAGTCCTGTGGTTTGGCAATTTTTAAATTTGAAAATCATGGACACTATATTCTCCTATCTAAGGACCAAATGGCTTGTTATCAAGCCAAAGTTCAAAAGCCAACATCTGTGATGGTACAGGGGTACATTAGTGTACATGGCATGGATGACTGTAAATCTGTGACGGCACCATTAATGTTAAATGATATATAAAGGATATCTACAGAGCAACATATGCTGCCATACAGACAACGTCTTTTTCAGGGAAGGCTTTGCTTATTTCAGCAAGACAGTGTCAAACCATGTTCTGCATGCAATACAATAGCATGGCTCCATAGTAAAAAGGTCTGGGTGCTAAACTAGCCTGCCTGCAGTCCAGACCTGTCACCCACTACAAAAATGTATCACTTTATGAAATAAAAAAACAACAAAGGAGACCTCTAACTGTTGAGGAGCTGAAATCCTGTATCAAGCAAACACAGGAAAACACTTCACTTTTAATACTACAACAGTGTCAGTTTCCAAACATTATAGAGCGTTGTTAAAAGAAGAGATAATGCAGCACAGTGGTACACATGCCCCCGTTTCAACTTCTTTAAATGTATTGCTGTTATCAAATTTTAAATGGCCACGTATTAAAAAGTAAAAATGTAATTTTCAATATTTAGTTTCAATATTTTATATATTGTCTTTGTACAATTTTCAAATAAATATAGCATTTAGATGATTTGCTGATCATTGCATTCTGTTGTTATTTACATTTTTAAGAGTTTTTTGGAAACAGGATCATTTATGCACAAACAGTAAACTGCATTAAACTCTCACTTAAATTTTTTTTTAATTTTCCTTGACATTACATTTCATGGTTATTTAAAAAAAAACTGCACTCTTGTTTTCCAAATGATAACTCCCAACCAGCAACTCATAGCAAGGTGCTGCACTATTGCTAATGCTATAGAAGGGAATAACTACAACACCCTCACGTGACAGATGCAGGCCAAAAAGCTGGAGCAGCCTGATATAAAGCAGGCCTGTGTGGGAAGGCGCCATGAGGCACAATGATGATCTATTGGCTTGGCTGAGGATGCACAGGGAGAGAGAGAGATGGGACCAGTGAAGGTCCAGGATGACTACATTTTCCACCTGTAGCACTCAGCAAGGGGACAGCCAGAGGTTAGCTTGTACTGAGTGCACAGCACAAATAAACGCATCAGCAAAGGCAAATAAAACATTATACTAGAGCTAGCAATACAAGGCAAGCAGATAGTACAAACACACACACACACACACACACACACACACACACAAATTATTAATATGTCAGCACTTTCCTATTTGCCACCTGAGAGATTAATTATATAAATTACCATATTAACCACTTACACTCTGGGCTTATTATTCAGGGGCCATATTGCAGAAACTTCTTATTGTTAGTCCTAAGTTAAGATCTGACCAGTTATAGATAAGATTTTCACAAATGCATAGTATAGACAAATATTAAGAAGGATGGAAATATCTTGTTGTACAGCATTTTATCTGGGAAATTCTAATACAATTAATCAAGGTTGATAATCAGTTGTTATGCCTGTTATCAAGCAGCTAACGATATACACACAGCTGAGACAAAAACACATAAATGAAACAAGGCATACAAAAATTAAAGTTATATAGCATTTTGAGTTAGAATGCTTCTGTAATACAAATTTTTGCATTAACGACATAAAGTATTAAAGTGTTGATAGGCTACATCCAGTGATCCTCTCTGCTGTCCTAATTATGTGCTGGAGTTTGGCTCATTCTTGAGAGGTGGAGGAACCAAACTAGGCTTTGGATGATGTGAGGATGGACTCCATGATCGCTGTGTAGAATTGGATCATCAGGCTTTACAGCACATTGAATTTCTTCAGGAAAAATATTCTCTGCTGAGCTTTCTTGGTGATGGAGATTGTGTTCTTCTCCCACTTCAGGTCCCTGGATATGGTGGTGCCATGAACTAGAGTGATTACACAGGAGAAGCCACACAGTCATTGATAATTGAGTTGTTAGGACTTGTTAGGTCAGGAATTGGCATTGTGAATTGTCAGCTGATAACAGTTCCAGAGTGTAATTAGTTTTAGGGCTCTGCTGTGTTCCTAAAACCTTCTAAAAATGCTATAACCCTACAACTACGGGCTCTTCTAGAAGCTGGCTGAAAATTAAACTAATTGATGAATGCAAAGTAGGAGAAGGCTGCAAAAAGATATCAAAATGCTTCTGGCAAAACCTTACCTGCAACCCCATCATAAAAGCCACCATTTAAAGTATGTAAAACAACATCTAAATAAGCTAGAGGAGTTTTGGAAACAAGTAGAGTGATGATGCAAATGAACTACAATGACATTGCAATAAACATAGCTTTTGACACCAGACAAGAGCAGAGCTCCACTTTTGATGGAGACACTGTTTTTATTATTGACTCTTCGCATTGCACTGATGTAGCTCACCACTTGTGATATGTGCAGTGCATTCTGGTTGGATGAAAAACTCCTCTGGCTCTCTGTGATAAAAACAAGCAGGTGGCTCTCTCCAATAAAGCTAACCTTTAGCCATGTTGGAGGTAACTACCAGACATGCCAACTGCTCTCCTATTTGTCATGCAAAAACATTTAAACTTTACATGACCCTGCATGTCTGCGACAGCCGACTTTGTTTTTTCTGAAAATCTGAATCTGCGCTGCACATCCTATTTAAAATTACGTTAGAAAGTTCACAAGTGAATTGGCCACGATAAGTGTGAAAGCAGCTTCCGCAGTCAAAGCCATCACTTTTCCTCAAAACACAGTGAAATTAGGCAAAAACAGATGAGGAGAAACTAATCCATGAGGTGGAGAAAAGTGAGCTGTATGTTCTTTATTGTAATTCTTCATAAGGAAATCTGCTGTGAGCTATTTATATGCAAATGTTAAATGTGTAGCTGGGTTTCTCAACCTGTTAGCTGATAAACTCCGTTTGTTTACATTTTGTTTTGACATGCAGGCTTGACATTTCTAGTGTAGACATCTTGAAATTTCTGCAACATGATACTTCATTTAGCAGCATTTATATGCAGCAGTGCTAGATAGTGCTATTTTTCTTGACTGACTGAAAAATAGTTTGTTAATCAGCATTTGTATTAAAATCAATAATAAAACTAGTATTATCAGAGGTATTATCACAATAACACAACTGTTTTATCATATTATTAGGCCATTTTAGGACCCCAGCCCACCAGTGCCAATATCCCATGGAATAACATTTTCTCTTGTATATTATTGTCTAAATATATAATCCCTAAATATATCTAAATATATTTCAATTTTCAAACATAATAATGTAGTTATTGTAAAAATAATAAAATTTTTGTTGGTAGGTTATTTTCCCTTGTTTTACTACAAAGTCAGGACACAAGCATGCACTTGAGTTTATAAAATCCCCCTAAACAGAGAAGAAGACTTCATAATATGACATTTATACAACATCTGTACTTTGGAAAGTATTTTAGAGAAAAAAAGCAAAAGTGTTTGTCTGTGGGCTTCACAGGGGGGCTCTAAAATGCTGCTGCTGGATGCTTGGGTTTGCGGTTAAACTGTCGACCTGCTATTCATAGAAACCCACAATTTATCACTAACCCATCACCAGGGCATGGTGTGTGTGTATGTGTGTGTGTGTGTGTGTGTGTGTGAAGCATGAAGGAGGTTTAAAAGGAGGGTCCTCCCTCTGCGGAAAGGCTGGCTCTAACCAAATGGGTAATTGCCATATCAGAAGGATTTATGAACCTTTTCTGGAAGTGTGCAGCAGTGTGCCTGCTCTGGAATGATTTTTCCATAAATTTGTTCACAGCCATAAATGCTCATACCTTGTCATGCAATTATGAAGCTACAAGCAGACACAAATGCACTGGGGATAAAGAACAACCCCTGCAACGCTAACACACACACTCAACCGGGGACACACTACTTTACCCTTGTACACATACACACGCTGCTCAGTGTTCCAGACACTGTGGCTTCTGGCGAAGGGTCTCCTTTCTCTGTCGTTTAGAGATGAACTCCTGTTGACCCATGATGCATTTCCCTCTCCTTGACTTTTTTTTGTTACCACTGAAGACTATCTTGTGGAAAACTTATCTATGCTGAAATAGAGCTCTCCTCCTGAGTTCCTTGAAGGACAGATAGCTCAATTTGAGGAAATTTGTCTGAATTTCCCCAGCAGTAGCAAGTTCATCAAAGTAGTCTCCACATCACAAAGTTTTTCAAAAATGTCAAGAGTTAATGTAATGAGGGAGGATGGTCTATGTTGAGGAGGAAAGAAAGGCCTGAGACAGAAAAGGAGAAAGACAAAGAAGTAAAACAATTAAAGCATTAACTAGAAATATTTGTCCAAATCCGAATATGATTTAAGAACATTCAGCAGAGTCCAGCTGAAATGTAGGTGCCAAAGAAGGCTGTTTGGATAATTTTTGGTTTCTTAAAGAACTTTTTAATTTATAGTTATTTGGAGAGCTGTTTTTGCAAATTAAATCTGGACTGTGAAGAACCGTTTTAAAATTTAAAGAGCCACATTCTATACCAAATGAAACAAATGAAGGTTTTTCCTAGAACCATATGTCCAAGTCAAAAGTGATTTAGAACCATGATCTTTAAGAGTGTTCATCAACAAAGGGTCAGATCTAGTCCAGTAATCTTCTCTGACCCTAAACCTGATTATCACAAACTGGAAAACCTATGTTAAATTACCTTAGCGGCAACGGCAAATAACCTGTGACACATTAGCAGCCATAATAGGCTAAAAAACTTTAACAAATTTATTTAATAATAAATTATATTAAACAATATGCGAACAAAATGTTTCTGCATAAGCTACAGAGATTAATGTGTTGCTTTTATGCTGACCTTGTGGACCTCATGGACCTCAGTTGACCTCGCTGACTCTCCAGATTAAAAGGAACAAATCATGAAAAAAATAACAGTTTTTCTAAGTAAAGGAATTTGATGTAGTGTTTAAACATTGTTAAAGTTTCAAAGCCCATATTATTAACTTAAAGAAAAAGTATGTTTTGAATTCATTGAATTCACAAAAAACAATGCATGTATACCTTCATACTCAGCCTATAGCCTATAGCCTTTCGCATTACCTTGAAGTTGCAAGGAGTGTTTCAGCCTGCTTTTTGAATGAGGCGTAATACAGGGCAGCCAATCAGAAAAGAGCTAGTTTACCTATATTTTTAAAGGGAATCAAATAGGCTGTTCTATAAAATATAGAGATGGTAGAATATGTTCACATAAAAAGAATAGTGACTGTTCTTGGTACATAGACCTATCATCATAAACATATAATAGGTTGACTTCAGAAAATGCAGGAAACATACACATTAAGGTAGCCTAATAAACATGGGAAGGAGGAATAACTGTAGCAGGGTAACTGCAAGCCAAAATCTGTTAAACATGGGGGGAAAAAAGTCTGAACATGACATTTGAACCTGGCCCAAACTTGATGAATATTTGAAAAGTAATGTCTAAACCCAAGCCCAACCAAATCTCAATGTGAATAGTGGGGTCCTGTCAGGTGCGGGCAAATTTTTCAATCTCTAAAAGAGATGCTGCTGGTCAGGTAAAGTGATAGCATGTAAGTCATCTGCCATTGCCATTAGAACACTGCACAACCTCGAGAAGCAGCCAAACACACACTGTGCTGGAGTCTGTTTCAGAGAGTTGAGAGCAAGGTCACTGTGCATGAAGTTCCTCTATAATCAGTGCTAATCAATGCTGGAGTAATCAATGCAAAACCACAACTGCCCCCCTTCATCTGCAAAAGTTACACAATGCATTCTGCGGTGTGAGTCCCTTTCCCAGAAAAATCATAAATAATAAACATAGCCATTAAAGGCCACAACACATGTTATATAATGGTGTATGGATTATTAGCCAATTAGGGCACAGGGGCTCGAGTGGTGCTGGCTAAAACACGTCCCAGATGCAGACGAGTACAGCTGTAGTCAGCATGTCTGCTTGCTAAAGATGCCCCTTGATTGAAGCAAGATTTCTCTAAGTCCCCACCATTTTGATGTAACCAACTAATGACAATGTGGTTTGACAGGACTTGGAGGCATTCTTCTTTTTGGAACAAAAAAAAATCTAGTGAAAAAATGCTTGGAAGTTTTAACATCCATTGTGTGGGTGTGCTTTATGCTTTGGAGCCGAGAGAAATAAAAAGATAGAGGGACAGAAAGGACAGAATATGGGTCCAAAAAAGCATGATAATCAAAAGGAAAAAGGGTCCCAGGGGCCTAGCGACACCATGTGAATCTATGGTAGTGTGCTCTAGGTTAGCCTATTAGCCCAAAATCAGAAGTATTTGTTATTTTCACTTTCATATTTGTTCCTAGATCTGCCATGGAAAAGCTTTACCACCGAGCAGCAAATAAAGCAAGAACCACAAGCTGAGGCTTTCCAGAGAATGCTTGCAGTAAAAAAGCATTTCATGCTTAATCAGCTTTTTTTTTGTGGAGGGGTGGATGAGGGGGTGGTACATACCCTCAGTTTCTAACCACAAAAATGGCCTTTGGCAATTAAAGACCAACGTTTTGAAAACCAAGTACATAGTATAGCAATGTAACCTGGCAAAGCTTCATCCCATGCATATTCATTATCAGTATGCAGAATGTGCTTAGTTCACAGAGTAGTAGTTCATGCTTAAAACATTGACTTCCTATTGGACAGAGTTGTGCATTTTTTTGAAAACTAAATATATAAATATATGTAACTTTATTGAACATTTATATGTGAACACCCCTACTTGGCACTTACCCTCGCATTTCAGCCATATTTGACCGCTTGGTTTCCAGGAATGAGCGCATTCCCTGCTTTTGGTCTGTGGAGGGTCTTTTCTGGACCAACTGTGGCTTTGGTCTTTCCAAAGAAGCCAGAAGGGTCTGAATCACTGGATAAAAAAACTCTCAACACATCTCCCCAGCTAACTAGCTCTATCTGAGTGGAACAGATTCCATGATGCGGTGCAGAATGGTGAGTGATGGTCTGCTTTGCTTGTTTTTTTCTGTGGAGCATTATAGAATGCATATTCTTATCTACTTGGTTACAAACCTTGTCTACATGTTCTGAATCAAACCATGAAAGGCCATGTGTTACAGTCATTTTAACATGATTAAGGGGTGCTGTTAGGCATGACTAGGCTTTTACAGCATGAAACATTGTCATAAAATACAATATGGTAAAACATATTTTTCTATCAAGAATTACATTCATTTTTAAGCTATAACAAAAAAGAGCCTCTGCCAATGTAGTTTGTTAATAGTACACTGTAAGAAAACTGTTTTTACTGCACACCTACAGCCATCTGAGAGCCCTCAGGTAGAGAATGTGTGACCACTCAAGCATAATATAATATAGATAAGAGAATAATCATGCAATTTTTTTTACAACAGTGTGGTACTGTTTATCAATCACACCATGAACTGAACATCACATTATACTACCTACTGCACCTATGACAGTTATAAGACTACAAAAATGGCAGGGACTGAATATCTATTAATTACAACATTGTTATGTGTGTGTTCACTGACGCACAAGCCTTGATCATGGCTGTAATATCAAAACATGTGAAGCGCAGTCAAGGACATTGTTGTGGTAAGAATAACTCATAACAAGAACAAGAACAACAGAAATCCTATCATAAACTGTACATGAAAAATGAAAAGCTAATTAACAAAAATTGCAATGAATGCTGGGAAGCAGGGGACAGACTGTTCAAGATAGTATTGAAGTTACATTTTTCCAAGACAAGACAGCAATGTCTGGTATTCAGAGAAAACAGTGCATAACTGCAATGTTTCTACTGTGAAATATCACTTTTTACAGTGTAAGCTACAAAACAACACAATGATTTTTAATGACTAATGTCTAATACAGATGAGATATGTATTCATGTGATTATAAATGTTGTCACATTCAGCCGATACTCTTAACCACAGTTACAGAAGTAGGTGAACACAACATGAAGCGTCTTGCATAAGGATTTTTTTGGTCTGGTGTGATATCAAACCCCGGAGTGCAGCAGTATAACCGACTATGCTATACTAATTGCATATATTCGATTATTGTATCTCAATCATTTTATGATTTTAGAACTGGAACTATCATTTTCTTACTTGTTAACGGATAAATCTAATTTGATAAAGCACTACTGGTATGTTTGGACAGGTGATGTCACATTTCATTTCAGGTCATTGGTATTCTATGAATGCATAATGCCTTTTAATTCTAACATCCTCAGCTGATTATCTACCAGTTCTGAACTGTTTACTTCAGCATATTTTACATACCACCCTGAAGAAATAAATGGGAGAAATTAGAAAATGACTAGTCAGCTATGCCCTCAATAAAGTGTCCATGAGCAGGACGTGGTACAGTTGGCATATTGGAGGTACCCCACAGATGATGGGTTGGGCAAACAGCACTGGAACGAGGGATGAATCACTTAGCAGTGAAACAGAAGTCTGGATGACAAGCCACTGGGTCTTTCTGTGGGCTGACCCCTATGCCGGGAAGTGAGCACCATGAAAGGATAACAGTCGTCTTCTACGCAGAGTTCTCTCACAGAGCCAGGAGACGGCAACAATTAAACAATTACCCCGAGCCTTACCCAAGAGATCTAAAACAAAAAGCCACGGATTGTGGTACTTCCTTCAAGGGAAATCTTATTACTGAGGCCTGCCAACTTCTGGATTTGACATTACACTAAGCCTCATGAAGTAGTAAAGGCTAGATTGAAGGATTTTTGAAGGGCTTTTGACACAAGACTGAGACTCGTACATTTATCATAAAACATATTTGTTTCAAGGGGTTATGCTAATGGGTAGCCTCTAAGGTCAGTGTTTTTCTCTTCAACTGAAAAAACAATGTATTCAAAAATGTAATGTCATATATTTGAATAAAATGCTGTTTTACCTGATGCCAAAAGTGATATATTGAGTAGATGAATAGAATCAAAGAGCCAAGGTCATATTAAGCATGTCAATGAGAGACTATGATCAACTATCATAACTAAACTGTGCTCTAAAATTTGTCATACGCAAGCATGTTTACTGTATATGATGTGTAAACTTTGTATTGGAAAACAATAATACATGTTTTGACCAGAGGTATTCAACTTTTGTATATAATTATATGTACATGTAAACATTACATGCACAGCAAGCATGAAGTAAGAGATTTTGGATTCCAATTTTAGAGGACAATTTACTTGCTGAATTTAACTTTTATAAAAATAAAACACATGAAATCTTTCTCCATCAGCACCACAATTTTTTACAGTAACAGTAATTGAGCGTTAAAATGTGAAGAAGTATGTTCTATGTACAGGATCTTTTAACTTAGTTTCACTTAGAAAATGTCATTTGACCAGGGGCACTCAAACTGTTGCAAAAAATGTTTTATTTTATTTCCATCTCTAGACCTGAGGCAAGCCTTTATCAAGGCTCTCTTTTCGCTTGTAATGCAGACTTTTGCCAGTTCAGACATTTTTGGTGTCTGGGAGTTAAAACATTTGTTTTTCGGGCTTGCCAAGAACGATTTCAGAAAAGTGCTCTGAGACACAAGCATTCATAAAATGTTTTTTTTTTTTGTTTTGAGGTGTACTGTTACTATTCAGAGATATCAATTTTGTTGGAGAACTCTGTGTAAGTGATACATATTTGGAAACCATATTCTAAGATAACACGATTTCTGAAAAAGATGTGCTTCATTTGAATTGTAAACAAAAAGAAGGAATGTTTGATCCATTGTGCTTACAGGCTGACTGGAAATGAACAGTTCTGCATCCAGTACACCCCCCCTTTTAAATCTGAGAAGTAGCTAAAATATGACAGTGTGGTATTGTGCTAGTGTGGTTGCTTCTTCTGTCAGTGTGTGGTCAGGCCAATAAAATTTTGTATCTGCTCCACACGAAAAGTGAGGCAATTCAAGTCAGCTACTCCTTCAGTGAGGGGTCCAGTGATGTAACTTTCACTTTGATATTTGCACGTTTGATTAGTCTCAGTGTAAGTAGGCATATGTAAAAGTGAACAAAAGTTTTTGTCTCAAGCTGTGGATGCTCTAAACAAACATGGTTTTGCACAATTTTGGAAGCAGTTCTTTTTAATGTTCTGAATATTCACTTCTTTTGCTTGAATTGCCAGCTTTCATTTTTATGTTGTCAAGATCCTAATAAAGTTATCTGTCATGGATATCCATACTCCATGAAGCATTTAATCTACTAGGCTTATTATAGAGTTATGACTAAGATTAACACTTAATATTGAGTAAATGCTATAAAATATTCAGTAACAATTAAACTACTATGTACATTATGTAGTCATGAGTGAGGAATTGAAGTGTGGACCCATAAATGAACCCTTAAGACCACCACACACCAGACATGCTGCACAGGGTTAAATAGCACCCAGCGATCAACAGTGACTAGAACTAGGCCTATAGTTTGAGCCATTACTGTCAAAACAAAACATAAATTTTACATTGAAGCAGCTTTGGCATAGAACTCCTGCTGTTTTCTATTTTTAGCATTTCACTGACAGGCATGGGTCAGGGCGCCACCTGTGTTTGCAGTCAGTGACAGCCAGAAGGCCTAGAGTGACAATTTTCTCACAAAAATTTGTATTGAAACATCAATACATGTTTCAATACAATTCCACGGTCAGTTTCTATAAACACAATTCCAAAAACACTGAGATAGTATGTGGAATGCTAATAAACAGAAAGCAGTAATTAGTAACAGTACAAACACATTTGATGGTTTAACTAATGAACTTACATTTTTTGGTAAACATGCACTCTTCCCAAAGTTGATACTTGCAACATGTTCCTTGGGACAGGAGTATGTTTATCCCTGTGTTACATCACCTTTCCTATTAACAGCATAGTACAGTCTAAACTTGCATTTGTGGATGCAGGAGTGGACTGTGTTTATATTAAGTACTTCTATGGCCATGTTGTGATGTCCATCACAGAAACATGCCATTTTTAATGCTGTGCCTGAGGGGTCAAAGGTCATGGGCATTCATTTATGATTTTCTGCTTTTTCCTTTATGCACAGAGATTTCTCAAGATTTCCTAACTCTCTGTTTACTGTGACTGATAGAATCATTCATTCAAATTATTTATTTAGGTTGCATAAAACTAGTTAATTTACTTGTTACCACATTAAGTAATTTTTAGGTAGATCTGACAAGCCACTTTTTACAGAGTGAGTACTCCTTTAATATTCAAGCATCACTGCATTTTCTGTATAAGAAATTTTTTTAACATTTCACAATATTTGTAGTCTCAAATTACCCCTGTCCAAACTTTTTTGAAATATGTTTCGTCTTGTTTTCGTACTGATTTAATTCAAATGTAAGTCAAAATAAATTACTCCTTTCTGTTTTTATTTGCATTTTGAAACTGTCCCAACGTTTTGTGGAATTGGATTTGTAATTATGTTAGTGCTTTATCTGACACATTAGGCCTTCTGTTCAGCTCCTGAAGACCTAACTGATGGGAGAAATAGCTTAGCTATATCTACCTTGATACCATAGAGAACAAAATTCTGAAAGCATAACTTTCTATTGGGTATTTCAAGAATTTCCTTTTTGTTTCAGACAAAAAAGGTCTTAGAAGGCCCTGAGGGCTCACCACTTCCAGTATTCTGCAGAAGATTGTATAAAGTGCAGTTATGGTAGACAATAAGGAAGCAATGTAGTAAGTGTTCATTTTACAATCTACCTCTGCCTCTTAATATCATTTAGTAAAGCTTTTAACATCACTTAGTTAATTTAACATGTTTGTTATCAGCTAATGGGTTTGCAGAATGAAGACACATCTCTTTACACAGCACTTAAATGAGCATTGAATTAAGTATTGACTGCAATATATCGTGCTGCACTTATATATTGTATTTTATTGTATTGCACTGTGTATTGTAGTTTACTGTATTGTATAGTATTGTATTGCACAGAGTTCTGTGTTCAACTCTGTTCCTTTTCTCTGGGTATCAATGGTGACTTTTTGTTTCTAGCAGTATCTGAGCTCAGGACCTGCTTTCTCTCTAACCTATTGGTAATTAGCAAAGATACTTTCTCTAGATAGACAAAGAAGTAAGTCGCTTGTAAGTCGCTCTGGATAAGAGTGTCTGCTAAATGCTGTAAATGTAAATGTAAATGTTTGAATTTTTTGAAACCTGCATAATGTAACCTTTAATGTTTAAGGGGTCCTAATGAGATACTACTAAAAGCGTGCCACATTTATTCCCCCATGGGCTACCTCTGAGCTTACATGTGAACATAATAAAAATGGAGCATGTGGAATTAGTGCTTTTTTGTAGTAATTTCTGAGTCTTCCCTTTTAACTTTTGTACTTCTGACAGAGTTAATGTGAACATGAAGGGGTTGGTCAGAGACCAAGATGAGCTCATCTAACTGAGATGTATTCCTTTTCAGCAAGGTTAGATTTTGCTTACTAAGTCAAATTCTCTCTTGCACGAAAAGGAATTTTAAAAAAAGTGTGGACATGGCCAGTTGCTATCAGCACATTTTTGGGGCCATCACCATGGAGACAGACCACTGGCAATGTTATCCCACCATGTGAGCTCTGACTGTGGTTAGGACTTCAATACGGGAATGGGGTTGAATATCCTTGAATTCTTGAAATAATTGTGACTGCGCTATTCTTTTTCTCATTTTTTCCCCCTTTTTGCTCTCAATTGGTCATAACCATTTCAGAGCTATTTCATTGTGTCTAAGCTGTTAACTAGAGGTTGCATGAGCAACAGATCCAACCAACCGTCATATGAGTTATTTACTGTCTCCAAGACATTTTTCATGTTCATTTCATCTCCCTCCTTTGCCTTTCTTCTTGGAGATGTCTTCCCTCATAATCCATGACTGAATATCCCTCAATCCCCATCTCTCAACCAGGAGCAGAGTATCCTTCCTTGTCATTCTCAATCCAACCTGTGTGTTAAAGCTTAGGGGAAACCAGCTCTGAATAAATAAATGTGGCTTTTTGGAACATTCCTTCTAACCATAATGGTGGTATTGGACTCCTTTGGAAGAGATTGCAAATGCAAACAGTAAAATAAGGCACCCTGAAAATCTCAAGCTATTTCTGATGTTTTCCATGCATTACTGAAACTGACACTTGCTAGCGGGGCAGATCTGAAATCGATCGAGCAAGTAACTGCCATCGTAATGAAGGAATAAATGAAATCAAGCACAGCAGACTCCAGTTGAATTAGCCGTGTTGTGTTGAGAAGGTCTGGCGCTACTTCTTCCAGTTGTGGTGGTACATCTTTCTTAATCTGAGAAACAGCTCCAGCCTGTGCCATGAAGCATGCTCAGCCTGAAGCTTGGAGAAGACCACTTGGTTAGATACCACAGAATCATCACTGAGCCCTACTCAGGTTTGCTATTTTGTTAGGCTAATAAGCACTATGGTCCTGCCAGAACATGAAGCATTAGACCTCCACTGAAGTTCTGGCTGCAACATTACTGTAGAAATTTAACGCTTTAATATCATGTGTTATGATCACTAAGAAACATATCTTTTTACTGTGTGTGGCAAAACACTGAGAGTGGTTTCCCAGTGTCTGGCTTAAAGAGTTCCAACACGTTAAACAAATTCTATGTGTGTCTCGTCTCCAGTCTTTCTCCTTTTCTCCCCCAGTCTGTCTTCTAGTCGCTTTCTTTCTCTCTCAAACTGTGATAATGAATTTTCCACCACACTTTTTACAGTGTTTTTTAGAAGATATAGATGGGCAGGGATGGAAAATGAAGACAGTGACCACGAGTACAATGATGTCTCCTGTGGCCTGTTTGGTCGACGTACTGGTGGAAGGAGAGGGACTCGAGGAGAGAGCGTACTTATAACGAGACAAACGTCTCCTTAATACCGAACACATGGCCAGAAGCACTGCTTGTCTGCAGAAGACATTGCCTTGGAAATCTCCCCGCTCAATTTCCTTTGTTGGCTCCTGAATCTGATACACATAAAACAATAATGAAACAATACTTATGCTGCTATAAATACGTCTAGCACTTGTACAGCCTCACTGAGAATACTGATACACCCGATCTGTCACGACTATTCACGTTCATATACTTTTATTCCATACGGATTTCTGAAATTAGAGCTTTCACTCAAATGATGCCAAAATGGCCTTCAACCCTGGTGCTGCAGATGAAACAGCAGACTTTATAGCTCATCATTATTATATTTCTAATTCTGGGAAAATAACTGCTTGCCATAAACAAACATTTGCATTCGGCAAATTGCTTTTTGGCATAGTCTGCTTTTCAGAGACTGTCTTTTTATCCTCTTTTTTTAACCGCAGACTTTGCGTAGAAACCATAGCAAAGTCATCAATCATTGCTGTAAGGGTAATGGAAACTCGGTTTCTCCAAAAAGCATAACTGCAATTGGAGTAGATTGTACAATTACTAGGCACAGCTCATCTTCTCTTAAGATAACCGATTGCAGGATCATTGTCACAATTAGGACCAAGGAATGCTCCATGAAATTTTTGGTAAGCAGGATTAGAGGGCTTTTCCTGATTCGTGGCTTTGGCTCTTGAAGAATCTTTGATAACATTGTGGCTTTGGCCTAGAGTAAGACATGGGGAGGCTGTGATTCCACCACAAGGAGTGCTCTTTATTAAACACCAGAGCAGAAAGGCACAGACATAAGTCATGACAAACCCATGGGAGAGGTCGCCATCAGTTAACTACTTCTACTCCACAGTGACCTGACCCAACACAAAACACCCATGTCTCAACACAAAATAACACAATAAACACATTCCACATACCTTTACCTAATGAACAACGACATAAACAACATTTAAGTCCCTTTTCCAGAGGGCGTGCATCTCCCATGAGCCTCCTGCTGTGGTTATGCCTCATAAGCACCTAGAGGCCAGTGTGGATCTCTACAGTGTAAAATGACTCTTTCTCCAAAGTCTTTTCACCGAAAGAGAATCACTTTACCAGACACAAAAGACATCAACTTGTAATGTTCAAAGAACAAAGTTGCCAAAGAGTGTTATTTAGAGTAAATAACCCTAACCCAACAGAAGAATCCCATTTGGTTCTTTCAATGGATGGTTCTTTAAAAGTCAGCATTGTTGATGAGATATGTGAATATAAAGAACTGTCCTAAAGTCAAAAGAACCAATAATATGAAGGTTCTAAACAAATCAAGTTTTTTCCAAGCCAAGAACCACTAAGGAATCTTTATTGTTTAAAGTGCAGACTTTAAACCAACCCTAGCAGTTTTGCAAATTCCTGAATTCCTTAATTCCTTGGGCTTAATCTATTAGGAAGCTAAGTGTGTGGTAAGACCCAGACTTTGACCTCTGGGTGCCTGCTAGAAGTGCGGCAGAGCCCAGCACAGACACTGTGGATCCTGGAGCCCCTTACTGGGAGCCTTTCTCCTGAACTCCCCATATTTTTAGACAGATCTGCACTCCCGGCGTCTTGCCGGTGGAAACTACTGACATAGAAAAACAAATCAGCAGTCAGACGCATCAAGCCAAGAGGAAGAGGCGGCCCAATAAAAGCAGAGAGAGGGAGAGGTAGAAAGAAGGAAAGAAAGGAGAGAGAGAAAGATAGCTCCTTCTGTTTAAACAGAGGAATGCATAAAATCTTTGCCTGCAGCAGAGTGGCTGCCGACTAAACGGGAGGAATTGGAGATCAGAGTGTGGGTCTGGAGTGACAGGAGATGGTTTGACAAGGAGCATGGGTGTGTCTCATCCCACGAGAAGAGGCCTCACTATAGGGAAGAGGATCAGTCACAACAGAAGTTCATCAAAAGCCAACAGCAAAAAATCATATGATGAGCGTCATTAATATGGCATATTCAAGTTTGGTGAAAGAGCAATTAAAGATCTACAGAGGAAAAAAGTGCACTTAAAAGGTTCAGATGCCAAAAAAGAACCATGGTTGGTCCCTTAACTTCTTTTTTTCAGAATAGTGATAAAAATGCAATTTCTGTTTGTGGAAGTTGAATAATTTTTTTATATCAACGACAGCTGCATGCTGTTTGAAATATTTAGTTTATCAAGGTACAAACAATGTAAGTGTTCTCTCAAAGGTACAACAATGGTTTTAAGGTCCACTTGTGTACTTCAAATACGCTTTTCCCAGGTGAACAGTATGTATTTGTACCTTTTCATAACCTATAGATGAGATGGGGTGTGTGGAATCAGCACAACTTGGATTATGGTACAATTATGTTCCCTGACAAAGGGTACTGAGATGTACCCTTGAGGGAGTGACAGGAGGGGCGCTGCCCCAGTGGCAGTTTCATAGTTTTATTTCTGAGTGTGCAGCTGTGCAGTCTGTTTTATCTTGCCATGGCCGTCTTTGTGGAGAGGTCTGAATCGTTTTCATAGCAGGGGTTCTCACTTTTAGGGGCCTCCCTTTTAACCCCTCACTTCTCACTAGCAGCTCAACAGTGGGTCCTATCACTCTAAAAAGTGTTTTGTAGTTCAACCTAAAAGAAAACGTCATGTGATAACAACTAAATTAAGTGGATTTATTTGATCTAAAAAAATACTTTGAACAAACAATTATTTGAATCCAATTGATTTATTAAGTAAAACTAGTTGAATTGCTTGTTACCACATGAAGTCATTTATTTCAGGTTGAACTTTTTACAGTATAGTTAATCTAACAATAGAGTTTGATATATTTTTTTAATTTGATTTCATTAATTTAAAATATCAAACTGATTTCCATTCTGCTAGCTGAATTTCTGCTAGGGGGCTTACAGAACAAGGCTGCAGAATTTCTCAATAGAAGGTTCTTTGAACCTCTGAAACCACTCAGCTGATAGGTACTTCATGGATCCAAAAGTGGTTCTTCTATGGCTTCACCCCAAATAAATCTCAGCATCTTGTCTTTGAAGAGCATAGCAGAGCTAATGATTTTCCAAGTAACAATGGCTTATATAAAGTTAAATTTGGGATGCACATGTATGATACTATTGTGAAGGAGATATACACTGTCATGACATCCATTTGGGACTTTATGGGCAACCTAAACCTTAATAAGTTCTACCTCAAAATGTTTACCATTTCAGAATGTATAATGTAATCCACCCAAACTCTCTAATCCACCAGTTCCAGCTCTAATATGTTTATGTACCCTTTGAACAAGTAAAGGAAAAGCCAAAAACTGCTGTGAGAAGAATAAGGTAACAGTTTTTGGTGATATTGGATCTCATCTCCCATTATGAAAGGACACCTCTGGTTTCCCGACACACATTCCTCAGGCCTTGCCTGAATCAGAATCATTAGGTGGCCAGATTATAGTGGTATTGAGGGGAAGAAAAGAAGAAGATTAATGATTTGTTCTCCACCGCTAAAGCCTGTGAAAACCCACAATAATTGGCACATGCACAATTTAAGTGATTGCAAATCGAAGGTCTCAAAAAAAGAGCCACATTTGTAGGACACACATACAGTGTGCACACATACACACGTCGTAATCTTGAGGGAGCTTATAAAAACATAACCTCTACCAGCCCTTCTGTCTTAATGTCATTATAAATTCTTTCCTAAAGCTGTGGTGATTAAAAAGATTATTTTAGATGTTTATTTTAAACTTTGTCCTCTGCTTTCATGCCTGTCCAGCCCTTCTTTTTCTCCACTGAGTGAAACCATAGGGGAGACTAGAGTTAGTGGATAAAAAGAGTTTCCACTGTGTGGACAGTAGAGTTTAGAAGGGGGCAGGGGTAAGTATAGGGTAATGGACTATACAGGCAATGAGGTTATAACTGTGAAAAAGAAGTCCACGTCTGCTCTATAGACCAAGCACTTGGAAGAAACATTGGTGGAGGAGTCCAACTGAAGACTACCACACCGAATCCTAGCTACTCTCATGCGCTCTGGGATGCTAGGATCATTAGAGCTAACAATAGTAACAGCAATAGTAATGCCAAAATCGCAACACTTATGGTACTAGTCTGTCTTCTTGGAAGTGATGACAGCAACTATTTATTCATGTTGGAGGTGAGCGATATTCTGGGCTTCAAAATGTCTGATGTGGGTTTGAGAGATGTTGTTTTACGCAAGAATGATTCAGCATTCTCCAACTTATCAGCTTGCGGTTGTAGCTATTGACAAGAAACTACCAAGCTGCTGAAAAGATCCGTTCATAAAAGGAGTGTGTTTCTATTCACAGCAAACTGGGGGAAGACTAACACAAAGGTTTTTGACTCTATGTCCCTGTTTATCAATGATGCGTGTTATGTGAGCTTGAGTTGCTGAATGGGCTCTAGGTAGACCCATAGATTCACGGGTGGCCTAACATTGAAATGGTCTATAAAATTTGCACCGTTTTTGAGCCAGTCCTTGCCATTTGTTGGAACCCTACGCTGCACATATCGGGTTTAAATACATAGTAAATGGTTAATATCTCATGTTTAAACATCTCTACTGTATTTGGGTAGAGTCTTTCTCCAAGAAGTGTGAACTCTTGTGGGCTCTGAGGAGACCTTTGAGAATACTGGATTTGGACCTGAGACAGAGGCCACCTCAACTTTGCTGAAATATCACTATGATTCCTCCAGCTGTCCAAGCCTCTTTTCTTGAAGCAAGACCACACAAGGTGCACTGCACTCCATCTAGACCTTTAATTTCTCAGTTGCTGGAAGGATTTGGCAAAGCACCAGCCTTGGTGCTTGGACATCACTCTTTTACTGACATTTTCAGTGAAAAAACTCTAGAGATTGGAGCACTTGAATGAACACATACAAGCTTTACATTTGCACACCACATACAGTAAGAATCAGTTAACTCGACTAGGCTTATGGACACGGTTTTTCGGCACTATCCTCAGGTCCACATTTTACTGCCTCCTGCTCCGCATCCCTCGCAAAAAACATATGTCATAATCTGCAAATTTGCAGAGGCTCCCCTAGAAGGAAGTCTTTTATTAGGCATTTTGTTTTCCTTTGCTGCAGGCGGCAGACAAAATAAACTCGACCTGAGATTTATTTCATGTTCCTCTCAGCGGCGTGGCATCCAAGAATCACACACTGCTCCGGGTTCACCAGGAGAAAAGAATCTTAATCATAACAATGGGCTCAGCAATGGCAGGAGACACCATTGCGCTAGATGCTACAAGCTAAAGTGCAGGGGAGGGAGCAGGGGGAGGGGTCGAAAATGAAAAGCATAATGTGTTTCATTGTGCCACTGAGAGAATGAGAGGAGAAACTGTTGATTTAGTCTTTGTTTCAGTATTTTCATTTATTCTCCCACAAGACAGGGCTGAATATTCAGTGCTCGACTACTGAGGACTCCAAGGTAAACAGGAGTCTCGCGGCGAATGACCCTTGCTCCACATCTCTAAGCCAAACAGAGAGCAAAAGACCACAGAAAGAAACAAACGTGAGAGCAGGTACCTGGAACAGGAAATTGCCCA
Source organism: Pygocentrus nattereri (assembly GCF_015220715.1). NCBI lineage: Eukaryota > Metazoa > Chordata > Actinopteri > Characiformes > Serrasalmidae > Pygocentrus > Pygocentrus nattereri. Next base: position 27,391,714 of record NC_051212.1, read on the forward strand.
GTTTTTGTGCATGGAGTGCAAAATGGCTCATTTTGTATGGGTCTGCAGTGGTGAAAAGATGCATGGTTTTGGTCACATGACACTTTGCCTCAGGTCACGTAATCCTATCATTGTGGAAAGCTGCTGTCTGAAGAAATCATTTCACTCTACTGCTAGTTAATGAGCTGACAGTGCACTAAGGATCTCTTGCACTTTACAGTTCAGCAGGAGAACCATTAAGTTTAAATATTCTAGGAGAAAACTGTGAGAAATTTTCCATGGGATATGATAGATAGATAGATAGATAGATAGATAGATAGATAGATAGATAGATAGATAGATAGATAGATAGATAGATAGATAGATAGATAGATAGATAGATAGATAGATACTTTATTGATCCCGAAGGAAATTTAGGCATCTAGCAGCAACAACACAATACAGTAAGAAACATATTCAACATCTATTAAACACAGAAGAATAGAAAATATATAAGGGTATAAAAACTTTCTGTACAAGGTAAAGAACTGTAGATGGAGCAGTGCAGTAGATTTTGCTAACAGCCAATAAATAAATTCACAGAGCAAAGTGCAAGGTGCAAACGACATTGGTTATAAAAGTGACTGATGTGCCATAGAATTATTAATATGTACATGTAAAAAAAACATAGTTCTGTAAAGTGAATATGTGAATATATGAATATATGAATGCCCCACCATGAGTAAATGTACTTGAGTGTAAGAGAGGTTGGGGAAGTGTAATTGTGAATAAATAATTAAGCGGTTGAGTAGTTGAATAATGTCCATGTAGTGTGACTGGGTTAAATTCAGTCAGCAGCAGCATCCCGTCCCCGATGAGAGGAATTGAAGAGTCTGATGGCTCTCGGAATGAATGATCTTCTGAGTCTGTCTGTTGTGCAGCTCTGTGACAGCAGTCTGCCACTGAACACACTCCTCTGCTTCATGATGATGGTGTGAAGTGGGTGACTATCATTGTTCATGATAGAAAGCAGTTTATCCAAAGTCCTCCTATCTGCTATTATAACCAGAGAGTCCAGCTACCTCCTGACCAGTTTGTCCAGCCTTGATGCATCTCTACTCTTCATGTTGCCTCCCCAAGCAAATCACAGTGTAGAAGAGAATGCTGGCCACGATTGAGTGGTAGAACATCTGCAGAAGCTTCTTACAGATGTTAAAGGACCGCAGTCTCCTCAGGAAATAGAGCCGACTCTGTCCTTTCCTGTACAGGGTGTACGTGTTTGTTGACCAGTCCAGTTTGTAGTCCAGATGCAGACCAAGGTACTTGTAGGTCTTGACCATCTCCACATCAACCCCCTCAATGGAGACTGGCTGCAGGGGTAGTCCAGACCTACGGATGTCCACCACCAACTCCTTGGTCTTGGATATGTTCAACTGCATTTGGTTCAGTCGACACCAAGCAACAAATTCCTCCACCTGTCTCCTGTACTCCTCCTCCTGACCACCCTTGACATGTCCAACAATGACAGTGTCATCCGAGAGTTTCTGCAGATGGCACATCTCAGAGTTGTACTGGTGTGTCTGATGTGTAGAGAGTGAAGAGGAAGGGGGAGAGCACAGTCCCCTGTGGCGCTCCAGTGCTGCTGACAACAGTCTCAGATGTACCGTCAGTCAGCCTCACGTACTGTGGTCTGCAGGTGAGATAGTCCGTGATCCAATGCACCAGGTGAGGATCCACCTGCATCTTCACCAGCTTGTCTCTGTGAAGTGGTGGCTGGATGGTATTAAAAGCACTGGAGAAATAAAAAAACATGATTCTCACAGCACTATTCCCCTTGTCCAGGAGGAGGTAGGTGATGGCGTCCTCGACACCAATCCTCTCCCGATAGGCACACTGGAGAGGGTCCAGTGCATGCTGTACCTGTGGTCTGAGAAGAGGGAGAAGCAGTCGCTCCATGGTCTTCATAATGTGGGACGTCAACGCAACTGGCCTGTAGTTGTTGAGCTCACTGGGGTGAGGTTTCTTGGGAACAGGGACCAGGCATGAGGTTTTCCACAGCGTGGGAACCCTCCCCAGCTGCAGGCTCATGTTGAAGATGTTCGACAAGGGTAACCCAAATTCAGAGGCGCAAGCCTTAAGAAGTCTCGGGCTCACCTTGTCAGGTCCAGCTGTCTTCCTTGAGCAGAGTCTCCTCAGCACCCCTGTGACCTGGTCTGCAGAGAAATGGGGGGGGTGGACTGGGTGTGCTGACAGTCTGTGGGAGGGAGATCTGTGCAGCACTGAGAAGAGGGAGTGAGGTGTCCGGAGGGGCAGAGGCTGAGGTTGCTGTGATGGCAGGGCAGACAGAAGCAGATGAGGATGAAACAGGACAATCAAACCGGTTATAGAAGAGATTGAGTTCGTTCGCTCTCTCCACACCTCCAGCTGTTACACTGTCACTCCTTGGCTTGCATCCTGTGATTGTCCTCATACTGTCCCAGACCTCCTTCATGTTGTTATCGTGTAACTTCTGCTCAACCTTCTTTCTGTAGGTCTCCTTAGACTCTTTTAAGCAGGACTTGAGTTCCCACTGAATGTTCCTCAGCTCCTCCTGGTTCTTGTCTTTAAAGGCCCTCTTCTTTTTGTTTAAGAGGTCCTTTACGTCACTTGTAATCCAGGGCTTGTTATTAGGAAAGCAGCGAACAGTTCTTACAGGAACCACAGTGTCCATGCAAAAGTTCAGATAGTCAGTTGTGCAGTCTGTTACCCCCTCAATGTCCTTGCTGTGAGAGTCATGCAGCACACTCCAGTCTGTGGATGCAAAGCAGTCCCTCAGGGTCTCCTCTGCCTCCTTAGACCACTTCCTGAAGGAGCGTGTTGTTGATGGTTGCCTCATCACACAGGGTTTGTACCAAGGCTGCAGGAAAACCAGATTGTGGTCAGATTTTCCAAGTGGGGGCAGAGGGATGGCCGTGTATGCATCACTGATGTTAGCATACAGGAGGTCAATTGTCCTGTTTTTTTGAGGTCAGTGCGGAGTCCAGCGTGACGTGGTTGAAGTCACCAGACAGTGCGACGAAGGCATCCGGGTGTTGTGTCTGAAGCCTAGCGATGGTCGCGTGTATGACGTCACACGCCACCTCCGCGTCCGCTCGGGGGGGGCATGTACACACAAACAACAATGGCGTGTGAAAACTCCCACGGGATGTAATATGGTCTTAAACTCACCGCGAGCAGTTCAACATCCCGACAGCAGACAGTCTCTTTAACGGTCACATGTCCAGGATTACACCATCTGTTGTTAATGAAGATAGCGAGCCCACCGCCCTTAGCTTTGCCACTGCGCGCGCAGTCTCTGTCCACCCTCACCGTGACGAATCCGGGGATGTTTACATTAGCGTCGGGGATGTTAGCGGTTAGCCAAGTCTCTGTAAAGCAGAAGAGACTGCATTCCCGGTAGATCCTCTGGTTCCTCACAAATGCTGCAAGCTCATCCGTCTTGTTGACCAGCGAGTTCACGTTGCCCATCACCACTGCAGGAATACAAGGCTTGTATCTCCAGCGATTCTCCCGTTGTTTAGCCTTTAGCTTAGCCCCGGCTCTGCAGCCCCTGAAGCTGCGCCTCAGCTCCGTTGGAATGGGGTGCATCACGCCGGCGCGGCTATTTGTTCTCAGTGCGAGAAGTTCTTCCCTCAAGTAAACAAAGTTTCTGCAGCCCTTATGCAGATTCTGGCGATCTGTATCCATGGGGTACATAAAAACACAAACTACAACGTAGTAAGAGACGAACAAGGAAAGTAAAGAATGAAAAAAGTTCACTTTAGGTGAACCGCTACATGGAGCTGCTGGAAGGCTGCCGCTCGCGTTGGCGCCGGAAGTAGAAGTGATTATTTACCAACATGGCAGTTTGTTTAATAGTAGTAATAAAAATACACTGGAAAACAGTGAAAAAGTGACATGGCAGATTTAGAGAAGGCTACCTCCCTGGGGAAAACTAATCCCATCTGAATAGTGCTTAATTCTTCATAGATCACTGAAAACACATTTGGATCACATCAATTAAGACAAAAACTACAAGGAAGACTAATAAAACGTCTTCCTATTTTCTTTATTTTTATTATGTGTTATATATCATTAAGCCCGAATGATTAGGCTAACTTGGAGGAAGAAGCCTGCTAAGGTAAGATGCCTCACTTCCTCCCTTAATTTCTCTCCTAATCAAATAATGTGGCCAGATCTAGATTGAACACATTTTTGAATGGCTATGCTTTGTTCTGAGATTTCATCTGGATAACAGCATTTCAGGGATTTTTTTTTTTTTTGCCTTTTTAAATTTTTTTGGGTGTAATTTTATGACACTGGATAACAAAGATGTAATCATATGAAGTCATGCCTGAAAAGTTGTTAGAATGTTTAAATACATTTTATGTTTAGCATATTTTAGCATATTGCCTTTCATCATTAAGACAGATTGATTCCCTGGAGCTTCACTGACTAGCTGGCATTACCATTACATGCTAGCTGTAGCGACTGTTAGCTGCAGTTACTTAAGAAGACCCTTTGAAAGGCTTTCTAAAACATGACTGCTGCTCCAATATATGTCTTGTGTGTAGGTTCATGCTTAACTAATGCTGAACTCATTTACAGGTTTGCTCTAGCTTTACAGTAAATGGGCAGTAAATGGGAATTTTTCTTAAGGGGGTGGGGCATTTCTCCCATTCTCCCCTTAATACATTATTAGGTAAAACAGTGAAATATACAGCACATATCTTGATGTTTCAGCGAATTGAAACATCAAGGAGAATTACTTATACTAGCAAGATTTCCATGTTTCAACTGTGGCAGTTTGGTTGGTCCACTTTATTCAAACATACCACAGTTTTGCAGGTCAGTGTCTCAGTATTGCTGATACTACTTCCAGTTTGTAATTCAAGTTTTCAAATTGACTTACTGGAAGAGATTTTTTTCTCTTTCTAAAGCATGCCACTGCATAGTTTATTTAAAAAGAAAGAACACTTTGTTTTAGTGGCTATTCTTGCAGTTTTACAGTATTCACCCAGTAGTCAAATACACTGAAAGAACTATTTGATGGAAAGTTAAGCTAACTCATGTGTTGCTGTGTGCTGTAACTTATATATATCAAATCATTTTTGTTCCCCTCAGTTGTGTTTATTTTGACCCCTAGTTGTATCATCTGATTAGTTCTACTGTTCGTTGTTCTGCTTGGTTTTATTGTCACACATTGTCCCCATAGCATTAAAAAATTCCAAATTCCTTCCAAGTGACAAGAATTGGAGTAGCAGTACATTTTATGGTGGATTTGGCTATTGTAGCTTTGGTGATAAAAATATCTTTCCAAGTTGTTGGAAGCACTTCAGAGGACCTCGCAATGAATTTTCAAGGCAAAAGCACAGTATTGCACAATGTGGTGTGGTTTCATTTCAAAGCCACCTTTCCCCTCTGTGGACTGTCTTATTGATTTAGTTTACAAGAAAACCATATTATGCTAGTTATCAATCACAAGTATTTACAAACAACCAAATCTTCTGGGAGTCATCAATTCTTCATGGAATTTAGGGTTAGAACTGCAGCCTCATCTCTGAACATTGTTTTAGTAATTGCTGTGTTTATATTTAAATATGTAATTCTTTGTTCAGGTCAAATAACTACATAAGTGACTTACATAAGCAAAGGAGGGCAAAAGACATCAGGTTAACTAGACTTCCTAACATCTATCTGGACTAGATTTAAGAATGTAAAGAAATAAATGTAGCTTTTAAATTAGTTTTATATCTCTTATATTCTAAATTCATCTCACCCTCTAGACCTTATTAACTTTCTATATATATTAAATGTATATGCAATTTTCCATTTTGCTCATTCACATTAATGCTACCTCAAAGTTATGCTTTATCATAAGAATATCTATCTAGACAAGGTTTGTTTTACATAGGGAAGTGGAGTAATGTAATTTTACCACGGGACATCTGTAATGTTTATGACTGATGGCAGGATAAGAAATCTCAGTTTAAATTACAAAGATAATACATATCAATATGTCCAGCTTGTATGTCTAAAACATTTAGGTAATCACAGTTAAATTTGCCCTAATTTTCCTAAGTTTAAGCAATATGTGGTTTGCATTGTCATTAACTTGAGAATTTTAACATTGCTTCATAAAAAATGAAATATTTCTTTTAACATCGTGAGTCTTATACTATGGCAGTTCCTTGGGGTACACACTCCAAAGAACTAGGTGATTATTTTGGTTAACATGACTGTGAGTTCCAAGACTACAAGTCTTATTTTGGGCAGTTACATGGCAAAAAAGATTGTACAATCATAAATACAATATATAATTTCACATAGCATCTTTCCATGTTTTCCATTTCAGAAATCTTTGGTGATCATGTTATGCCATACAACTTACCCAATACCCAATTGGAGGTGTTTCTGATTTACCTTACTGCTTAAATGTGTGACATTACACTGCATGAGTATTTTTACCACCTTGTTTGTATGGGACATTTTATGTTCTTTGTCAGTTTCATTGCTTAAACATGCTGAGAGTTTAATTTACTTAGAGTCTCTTGGTATTTTGACCCAGAATAATTTCACAGTATTTTGGAGACTGTTCAACACACTCAATTAATTCCTAGAACACAGGGGGCTGTAAAAGAGAGCATTACTGATAATACACATGGGCTTGATTTGGGCCTCAGAGAACACAAGTAAGAGCTTCTTTCTGTATCTCCACACTTAAGAAAAGCTGTGAAAACAGCAACATGGAAAACGATGGAATATTTACAACAGGATAATTTGGAAAGGATTTTTGTAATGTAGGGATGTTTCTACAGTTTGTTTTATAGCAGGTAAAAGTCACTAGAAATATTACTGATATGGCATATTTGGATGTGACTACCTCTCTATATAAAAGTAATTCAGACTAAATAGTGCTTAGATCATCAATTCATATCAATTAAAACAGAAGATACAAATAAGTCTAATAATGTTAATACTTTTAATAATGTTACTTTTTCATTTGCCTTTTGGAGATTATGCACAGTTTCTAACTGGTTCTTTGCTTGGTCATACAGTTCTTTAACCAATATAGAACCTTTAAATTATATGGAGGTTCTTTAAACTTAAAAAAAAAAAGGTTCTTCACATCTCCATTATGAAGTTCTTTAAAGTATCAACATTTGAAAGGGCCAAAAGTGTATGTGACTTTGTACAGCATAGCTCCAAAGAAACCTTTTTGACACCTTTATTTTTAAAAGTGTGACTATCCTCATCGGTTCACACATATTCACATACAGGAAAACAATCACACATCTGTAAAGGGTGTGTGTGTGTGTCATAGAGCTGGGGGATAGTGGTTAGGTCTAACTGTAACCATGTGATATGTGACATGCTCTTTTATGTGTTAATTCTATCTCCTCAGGCCCCTTTCAGGCCTTAAAGGAGATGTTATCCCGGTCATGTTAGGTCAGTATGAGCGTGTTAATGAAACCATTACTGCATCAACTGTGTGGAGTGTGAGCTCCAGGACTTCTCTCATCCCCCCACCCTTACTGTTTGTTTGGTCTTCACTTTAAGAGAGGGCACTGGGAGGTTTGCGAGAAACATCACAGTATATTACCGTAGAAAAAACGAACCCCATGGCAGGAAAAACAGATTTTAATGAAGAGGGTAAAAGAAGGAGTGTGGAGTCAAACAGAGGACAGTGAAAAAGCGAAATGGAGGTTGAAGGTCTGGAAAGGGCTTTTAGAATGTTTAGATTTGCTGGAATTTTTCTTTCTGCTGAAGCTGTCAATTATAATATCAACTATGCACCAAAAAGGGTTTCATAGAAGAACCACTTTTGGTTCCTTAAAGAATCTTTAATTGCATGGTCATGTTTGAAAATTAGATTGCAATGCAAACATGCAGAACATTTTTAAAAACTAACCTCTGAAATTCACAGGTTTATTACATTCTAAAGCCTGCTTTACGTGGTGAAACTTTTATGTAACTTTTGTTGCTTGGAACCAACATGTAATTGCATAATGTAAAATCTTCTGCAACTCATTTGAAACTTAGCTGCAACAGCTGAAAGCATCTTATTTTTATGAAAGAGGTTTTTGTAACAGGCACTTAAATTGCAGATTACAGTCAAATATGGGCTGTTATTTTGGCTGTTTAGCGGATTAACTGAATGTATTGCGGACACATTTGATTGTCTGGTAAGTTGCATATAAATGAGATTGCTTGCAATTCACATCATGCAACTGCAGTTACATGAAGGTTTCACTGTTTAAAGCCAGCCTAAGGCTTGATATTCAGTAATTATCATGCAAACTGGCTGAGTTTACAGAAGTCTGTAATTGCAATTTTTGATTTTCCTGTTGGCCATTCAAGAGGTTAAAGAACTTTTACAAAACGTAAAGGTGTACACCAAATCAAAAAATGTTCTTGTCCTAGAACTGAACATCCAAACCAGGAATCGTTTAGAACCCTTTATTTTCAGGAGTGCACACTGCACTGACAGTATGATTAATCACCACTATCCTGGTGTGACTAAACACAAGGATGAAGCTCTTGAGTGAGAAACACATGATCTGCCAAGGAAGGTCTTGACCAACAATAAAAATGATCTCTAAGACCCAGGCTTTGTAAGGCCATCTGAAAATATTTGTTCTTTAATGACGCAGTGAGAAATAAAGCAATCATTTATAGCAGGAGAGGAGGTACTGAGCAAATGTTATTGGCTGAAATGTGCTGGTGCGTCTGTTTGTGTGTTTGAACTGTCCACACGGCTTACGGGAAAAAAGGACGCTAGCTATTAGTTTTGTTCACAAGAATGTTTGGAATGGCAGCTGGATTAGCTTAGCGCCACACTACGAAGGGTTCTTGTGAGGAAATCTAGAGTGTGCGGTAATTATTGTTTTCAGCACACACAATTAGGAAGCATTAGGGTTGAAAGGGAGTAGGAATTTCAGTGATGAAAATATGACTGTAATAATAAAACATTTTGCACAAGCTTATTTTCTTAGATGACCCTCAGTGGCACCTGCAATTACATTTCATTACACTGGATTTATTTTTATGACTGCAAAATGAAAAATAGTGATCTCGCACTTATTCACTTTCTGTTCCCACTCTCCTCCAATAAATCAAGCTCTTTTCCACCTCATTCCACCCTCTACCATCTTTTAACAAGCCACCAGGCTCTCTTTTACTGTCTTTCTTCATCTGTTTCTTAGAGTCTCTCTTTCTAGTTACATCTCTTTCTGTCTTTGTCATCCTCTCAAAGCCAGCCCAGACACTAAGTCTTGCTTTTCTTGGACAGTCCTCCACACGAATTGACTGATAGATGCGTCTGTCATTCTTGAGGTTCTTCTGGCAGTGCTCTCACCGTTCTATCCTCTCAACTCAATGAAGCGCAAGTGTGTGATGAGTTCAGTTTTAAACATACCTCCCTGATCATCCTACTGTTGGAGATGAGAATACCAGTATCCAAAGCCCATAAATCTACTGACAGTATCATCTCCACGAGTGAGCTTGTGTGCGAGTGTGATTCTGAATGTGCGTCTGTGTGGTAAGGGGCTCCGGTGGTGGGGCGGAATGGAGCTGGACCTCAGAGGAGGGAGGGCGGGATAGATGGGAAATGAAACTTCAGACGTGCGCAGAGGGCTCCACGGGGACAACTTTGCTCTGAATAATTATCTTGTACCCGTTCTTTTTTTTCTTTCTTCCCTCCTTCTCTCTTTTTCCTCTTTCGTTCTCTCCACACCATGTTATTATGCTGTCCCCCTAGTTGTGCAGAATAGCCACTCTGTCTCACTTGGCAGACGATAAGTCTAAGGAAGCAGTCATTGACAAGTCATAAAGTATACAAAGTTTGGTGTATCTGTACAGTTCAGGCCTATCCAAACAGACACACTGCACAGCGCGCCTGCTCAGAGTGGGCCATGGCCAACTTGGCACTGTGTTCTAACAGTCATGTGAGATGTGTGGGTCAGGCATAATGACTTAAAGGATTTAGTAGAGCGCCAAGCCAACTAGACCTGAAGTGTATCAGTCTATTCTCACTCAGTTTGCGCTCTTAGCTTAATTAATTTAAACTCTGACAGTTTTTTTCCCTTTCCATAATTACACTGTAAAAACCTTCACATCATGCAATAAGAAGCAAGTGGTTTTATTATGCTCAAATAAATACTCTGAATGAAATGTTAATTTGGATGAAAAGGCAACATATTTTATCAGGTCAAACTTCAAAAATACCAAAAATCAACTTTTGCTTTATTTCATTCTTGCAGTGTAGTCAGCTGTTATTTTCATTGTGCTATATTCAGGGCCAGTTATAGCTTTTAAAGAGCTCAAAGAATCTTCACAAAAACAAACCCTGTCCATGCGAACCTGCTTCATTAGACAGAGGCCAAACTGATGACTTCTTTTTGGCCAAACGTAAGCCAAAACTAATTTTGCATAACATTAACAATATAATAATCTAGAGTATATCTTAATCTTTCAGCTTTTTCATCCCCATTTTTCGGCCGCTGTTGTGTAAGTTTTTTTTTTGCTTGAGACATAATTAAAGAGTTGTTTTTTTTCATTCACTCAAACATCTTAGACAACATAATTGTCATGCAGTCAGGACCTCCTATGGAGGAAGTGGACTCAATCTCCCAGAATACTCTGGGAGATCATGTGACACAGGGCTCACATGAGACCACACAACGCTCCTATCAGAGATCTCAGTCTCCTGATTACTGACTGGGTTCACCTGTCTTGCTCATCAGGTGACTCAGCACAGAGTACTTAAGCCTGAGCTTTTAGTTTGTCCGTTGCAAAGTATTGTTCTTAGAGACTTACTGAGCTTTCTTTGTTTGATGGTGTCTATGGTTTTTTTGAGTATGTGATTCGTGTTTGACTTCTGCATCGCCCTTTGTGTACCTTTGCCTGTATTATTGGATTCGTGTTCTGTGAACTTTGCCTGGACTTGGATTACATGTATGTTTTGCCCCTCTTGTGACGACTCAGGACTTAACTTTATTAAATCACTTTCGTCTTTCATCTGCGACTCTGTGACCCTTACAATAACGCTGTTTATAACCTAAAAGTTGTTGGTGGGCCCATGATGGCCGCAGGGCCCTAAGCAGCTGGGTATGTCACTTATTAGGTGAGCATTGTTACGCAATAAATTTCATTTACTTTCTGTATCAAACGCTTCACGTTAGCATTTCTGACTTTTTTCTGTTTTTCAATGTCATGGAATTGCAAAAATATGACAAAATTAGATTTTATGCCCAGCATCTTCATTAAATTCAAAAAATAATATTTCCTCTTCTCCTTGCAGACACATTTATGTCACAGAGAGTCCCTATTTGTATTAAAAGTTGAGAATTTGACACCTCCAACATTCACAGTGACATTTCTCCACTTGTTTCTGTGAGTGTTAAGTCATGAAAATCTCACCATGTTTTTGTTTTGGCAGGAAATTACAATGACTTCTAAGATTTTATATGGATATTTTTGGTGAGGCATTGGCAAGTTTCCTGGTAAGTTCACGGACTTACTTCATAGACATACTGTACACACACCTGTACTGTTGGATTTTCGTGAGAGAGCTTTCCTACAGCATCTCTGGCTTATTTGCGGTAGAGCTTGTTTCTCATCAAGCGCCAGTCTCCTGTCATCACTGCTCTCCAAACACTCTCGGCCTTCGCCAGCTTTCAGCAGCGGTGTTTCCACCTGTAGTTAGTCTGGGGGCTTGTGCGGTTAACCGAAAAAGCCTCCTAACCCCTCCCTTCTGCTTCGCTCCTTTCCCTGGGACAGAGGGAATCTTCCAGTGCTGTTCCCTTGAGAAGTCTGCCCTGGATAATGGTTTAATTAGCTGAAAATGATTTTAGCAGCTGCTTGTGCAATAATAGGGACACTGTTGGAAAGGTTAGTTTTATTGGCCATAGCTTCTGTGGCTGGACAGACACACGTGTTAGCTGCTGAGATGTGGGTAGACTGACTTTGTGTGGTACAGCCAATTGCACATTCATCCAGCATTGTTTCCCAGAACTTGAGATTTCCCAAATGTCACTCTTCTCTGCTTTGTCGGCTTGTTACGCCACGGTTCACATTTTGATCACCATAAACTAGTCTATAAAACAAAGCAGCCATCTTTCTAGGAGGAGAAGTAATGAGGGAGCCATGGGGCAAACCAGCCTATTGTTATGTACAGTGGGCCTTTCTCAGTTATGTCTTTGGTACAGTAGATATTGCATAAAGAAATATTTTGTCTTTAAATCTAAATATAAAACTCTTTCATAAATGCTTCATGAATGCAATAAACCACACAAGGACATACGGTACAGTATTGTTACCATGGTAAAAGAATCGTGGTATAATCGTGGCATGCATAGCTTTACTTTAATAAAACCGTTATTAAAAAGTTCAGCATGAAAACATATGGCAATTAATAAAGTTATCAATTATTTTATTAACCATAATTGCAATAAGAAATCCTTCCATCAAGTAATGTAGCTTGTTGACAGTAGACTATGGTTGCCAAGAAATCTACAGTCAAATATCAGTCCAATGGTTTTTAACTTGGCACCTTCATATAGAATTCAGAATTCAAGTGTGTGGTCCTATATGTGCATATGAATATATACATAAACATTTATGGAAGTTCTACGTTTAACACATATTTGAAGCTTTTAAATTGCATTTTAAAAAATGTTTTACTTGAAAATTGTATTAGCATATATTTTACCATGTGACTTCAGTAGAGAGGCTAATTTCTCTAACTGCTGCCACTATTTTCCATTTCTAACAACCCGCTGATTAGGCTATCTAATCCCAATGTGTTCGTGGCCGTACTTTGGCCTGTCTAGCTCTTGCTCTGAGTTGTTATACACTTCAAAATTCAGGGATGGGGGAACAGCTAAGTAGCACGATACTTTTTGTAGTTAGCTACAAATATTTGTAGCTAGTAGCTGTAGCCCCTACAGTTTTATGAAATGTAGCTAGTAGCTGATCCACCACCCAAATAGTACCTGCTCTCCGTGGTGGTCCTGATCACTGAAGATCAGGGTAAAAGGGGGCTAACAAAGTATGTAGAGAAACAGATGGACTACAGTCTGTAACTGTAGAACTACAATGTGCACCTATATAGTAAGTGGGTGATAAAATGGACAATGAGCGTAGAAACAAGTAGGTGGTCATACTGTTATGCCTGATCAGTGAATCTTGGTGAAATGTTTAAATTGGAACAGTTTTATTTCAACAGTAGACAACACTGCACAAAATTATGTGGTTTATATTTGGTTATTTTTGTTGATTTTTGTTAGGAGAAACCTGGAATGATTGACTTTGCATTTAGTCTTCATTTTTGTTGTATATCACACCTTTGGTTGTGTAAGTTTGAGTGTTGGTTACACTTAAACTCACTTTTTGGTGATCTTCTTGTACATTTGCAGCTTTTCAATTGTGTGTTTCTTTCTGGCACGTAATTAAATGCAGTGTCTTGCTCACAGATTCATAAACATTCTGACAATCGTGCTTTGAAAGTAGCTAAAACGTAGTGCACTACTTTGCACAGAGTTCTGGCTTGTCCACCATCCCAGCTAACACACATGCTGTGAGGCACCTGCTCCTCAGCAGCAGGACACCCCATCCTCTCTCATGGCTGTGTCTTTGGTGCAGCGGCTATTCAGTGCCGCCTGCTCTGGGTATGCTGTTCTGCTCTGACTTCTCAATCAGTGCATTGGAGCAGAGAGACTGAAAGCATTGTCCTCCTTCTGGGTGTGTTGGAATTCCTTACAGCTCACAGTATCAAATCTGGTACTGCTGGGGGCACCGACAGCAGTAGCGGCACTCCTCTCAGCTGTATTTAATTTTTTCCATTGCCCATGGCGTCTGTGGCGAGGATACTGGTTGTGTGCCTAAAATGCCCAAACCTCCACCCACCATTGCTGGTGCTGCATATTCAGCTCCTCCAGCAGTGGTGGTTTCACCTGTGAAAAAGCCATGATGACCTGGACCTGACAGTGCATTCCACCCCCGAGGTCCCCCAACTCCCAGGGAGCTCCAAGCCCAGCTTTTCCTTTTTGAGGTTGAGCATGGCCCCTGTCACCACGAGGAAGTCCAAACCAAAAATGCACACATCCTGTATGGATGTGAGACAGAACTCATGCACTTGCCAGTGAGGGCATTGAGTTGGACATGGTTGCTATGCCACCACTCACTTGGGTGCACTCTGCCTGCTGCCTTCTTCTTAAGCTCCTCTGCCACATAGCATTGTGATACTTGCCTATGTGTCTTTTGAAGTGTTTGACGGATGACGAGAGCAGTGAACTGCACATCTCATCTCAGTCCCACTGAGGGGGGGGCGGGGGTTGGGCAGGTGTAATGATTGGGCTCTATCTTCTTCACCACCTGCCTTTGAGTTTGTTGATGCACCACTGAATGTCTTGCCACTTGGCAGAGCTATCCTGCTTCTATCATTACTAAGCATTGGCTTAGAAGAACACACAAAACACTGCACATATAGGTGAATGCTCTTTTAATTAAAACAGGCTCTTCAACAGGCAGCAAGAGATGCCCAGCTCAGTGCTAACCCAAAACATAACAAGGAGGAGAGGTGATGCAGGAGGACACAACATCTGTGGAGGGTGGATACTTCAACATACTGTAAACTCACCTCCCTCAGTCACATTTACTACAAACAACACACTAATAACATCAACAACAACAGCAGCAGCAGCTGTAGCTTTGCATGGTTACACCTCTAAGTATGTTATCTACGTGTTTTGTTCTGCAATTTTAGCAATGCCAGTCTGCTCAATTAATATAATGTACAATAATATAATGTATATAATGTTCTTACACACTTACATGAAACATTTTGTAAACCTGTCTTATACCACACATTATTATAGAAACGATATGTAAGAAACCTTCTTGTAAAGTCTATATTGTTGCAACACAAGCCTTTGAGGGAATGTTGGAGTCAGCATGTTCTCACTCATTCTCATTTGATCAATGCACTTGTGGTAGTTGTAATAAACACAAGCAGTTTTGTTGTGTTCTGGCAAAACTGGCACAAGAACCAGATGGTCTTGGTCTTTCATTTTCATTTTGTTTCCAGTTTAGACAAGGGCTATGGTTACATGAACCCAAAGACAAATTTCAAACATAGTAGTGTGACAGAAAACACAGTTTCTGCTGCCATGTGTACTGAGGCTTAACCCTTAGAAGTCAAGAGCTACTACTGTCATTTTGCTATATGATTTATTTGTAGTTGAAGACATAGTTACACAAGAAATCACATTTGTATTGAATTTTCATACTGTATTCACAGGTTCAAGCAATTTTGTCAGACTGTTTGTAGAAAAGCGTTAAACTTGGCAGAGCACAGACTGCACTCAATAACTTTACCTAATTAAAATCATTGAAAAATCTGTGATTTTATTTTGAGTGGTCCTTTTTAGATGAAACAGAAAAGTAACATATCGACTACATATCAATGATGTAGCAGCAGTAAATACATTCAGTAGATTATCAAGGGATTTTTAAAATATCTATGTAAATAAAATTTGTTTATGTTCTGCTGAATTCAGTTGTTTTAGACTTTATTTGGAGGGTTAAAGTTCATATCTGTAAATGTTAACCTGAGAGGTCACTGAACATGTAACAGGTCTAATATAGACCATATCAGAATCCTCAAGCTGTTATAGACATGCTGCTCACACTATTCTGTAACAGGAGTTTAATCAGTTTTCATTAAGGTTACAGTTAGGATTAGGATTAGGGTCAGGGTGAAGGTTAGAATTAGGTTTTGAGTAGAAGTTAACGTGAGGATTAGGATTGAGGCCAGGGTGAGGGTTAAGATTAGATTTTGGGCTGAGATTAAGGTTAGGGTTAAGATTAAGGCCAGGGTGGGGGTTACGGTTAGGTTTTGAGTTCAGGTTAAGGTTAGAGCTAGGATTAGGGCCAGGGTTAGGGTTAGGATAAGGTTTTAGGTTAAGATTAAGGTTAGGGTTTAGGGTTCGGGCCAGGGTGACTTTTAAGGATTAACCTTAATGAGACTTTTCTGAATTGCTCCTGTTTCTCTGTTGTGACTTTCATGTTTACAGGGCAAGAGGAGAACCACGTGAAGAAAAGCTTGCCACTGAGTGTCACGTCCGCTTCCCGGCACCACACACTGCGCCGGTTACCGCGCTGCACCGGGATGCGTATCATGCCGCCAATCATAATACTATTCTAGGAACAGAGAGTGAGAGAAAAAAACACAGAGCAGAGTAAGATATAAATACCAGCAGCGTGTCACATTGCTGGAATACTTGGGGAGATGGAAGGCAAGATGTGCAGTTACAGAGGGAAGAAAGAAAGAGAAAGAGGGGGCATAGCAGGGGGGCTGTTTAGATAATTTCTAATAGTTTTCCCTGGCCTCCAAAAAGCCTGCTCCAGTAGACTGTTTGTTTAATGGCGCGTTTGCATGATCATAATTATATAATTAGGGGGCTTCGACAGAAGCTGGCAAACGCACAATCATAATGTCTCCTGGAATATCAGATTCACTTTCAGAGACCCTGGAGGCTGGGGGGTCTGGCTCACGCACCGCAGTCAAAACTGTCCCCTAGTCTGCTGAGGTAAATCTTTCAGAGCCGAAATCCACAAGCATTATTTCCCCAGTACCTCTGGAGACAGATCTTTCTGTTGGGCTTACAAATTACTGAACAGATTTACTGCTGAGTTTATCTACATATTTTGACACAGACCATGGAAAATGCTGCATTAGAAAAGGGCCTAAGTAATATGAAAATGTACATAGCTGTCTGTAATATTGATAGTTGTATGGATCATCATGCTTCCTTAAAGGGGTCACATCATACACTTTTTTTTCATCTCTGTCCCCAAGTCAACTGATGTTTGCGTACCAAAGGTATTCATTTTCATATGACCATTTTCCAACCTCTCTTTATGCCTTAAAATGAAACAGACTGATGTTGTTGTCGGAACTCATTAGTAATCATCAGTAATTGTATCCTGTGTTTTCCTGATGGGTTGATACCACAGTATAAAGGACTCTAATGGTTTAACACATGTTCTGGGACTGATTCCAGAAGCATTTGCTGCTTTCCTAAAAAGGATCTATCAGTGTCCTACAGGAGACTAGTGGTGTCTAATGGTATCCATTCAGCCAATTCCCTTTTATGAGTTATAATTCTAATGGTTATAGTCATCTTTTTTCAGCAGGGAAAACCTTTCCCCTATTTCAATAAGGTAACAAGCCCTCGTCCACTTGAACTGGTCATTTGCCCTTGAGGGAAACCCCAGCCTCATTTTAAAGGCTGTTCCATTACTCTATTAGGTCAAGTGAATGGTGTTACATGAGCCCTCAGAGGGGCGAGGGATTGAGCGAACACCAGTGTCAACTTTAGCAGCAGAATTTGCCCAGAAATCATGACCTGAAAATGATTTTGGATGAAACCGTTTATAAAGTTATAGCAATAAAATACTTTAAAATGCATAATATTTCAAAACTACAACATTCAGTTTGCTGGTCTTTAAACTTCAAACTACTCCATCTGCTATTCATGATTGCTGATACAACTTCATCACATTCTTCTGGTAGCTGGCTTATTAGCATGGTAAAGTCTACTGGGCAAACAAGAACAAAAAGAAAGGCATTACACCACAGTTCTCCTCGATTTACAGACAGATAAAGAAAGTAATCATGTTAAAAATGTTTTGCATGGCTAGCCAGTTATCTCATTGAGGCTAACCTGCCATGGGCTAGTGCATTCCATCTGAACAAGCCACTCCACACTGTCTCCTCCTCCCCCTCTGCCGTGAGTGGCCACTTGTGTAACATAGGTATGACACATATCTGAGTGATGAGTCAAAAAGGGTGAGGGCAAGTTACAAAAGAATTGAAAAAGCACTCTTATCACTCCATTTTAGCCTTTTAAATTTTAGCGTATTATTTGAAAAATGCCAAAATCAACAGAGTGTGAATTGCTGAAAATTACTTAAAATGACATTTCATCATCTCCTATAAAGTCACCTTTTTGAATGGTTTTGCTCTGGTAGTGAAGATACATATGCAAATTACCTCTGTTCTGATTAGCTGCCCTGATTGTGCCTCATTCAAAAAGCAATCTGGATTAAAATACTCATACCTTCAACATGGATGGGCAGGGCTAAACTGCTGTATGCAGAATGAGAGGATATGTAGAAGCTTTGTTTTTTTGTGACATCACAAAAAAATACTGTCAAAAAGTTTTTTAGACTAGGGATTGAAAGGCATGTTTTGAAACCTTAACAATGTCTACATACTACACCAAGCTCTCAAAAAACTCAAGAAAAATGTCTGGCTTTTGAATTATATGAGACCTTTAAACTATCCTCTTTCAATAGCCGCCCCTTCTGCATCGCTCCTTTTCAGTGACCTAACCTTGCACCTTCCCTGGTCCAGCACCCTCTCTTTACCTCTACCCCTCCTTCTTTTCTCAGCCTAGGATTTCACCTCTGTCTGTTCCCCTTTCACACCCCCCACCATCTCACTGCCAACGCCTGTCCCAGGACCCCACCGGCCTGCCCTCCTTGCTGCCTGTAACTCAACCACTTATTTTCGTTTGTGCCGAAGAAGCCGATGACCTTGGAGAACTCTGTAAAGGCTGCCAGTAAAACACTGAAGGATTACCGGTATGTAACTGCACATTCATGTGGTTTGTTTGAATAACCTCGCGCTATGGAGCAGAACACAATATATTACATTTTACGAGCCTCAGAAATGCACCATCGCTGCCCCTACTGTCAATTATCCACAAATAGAATTGCAGCCTTTCCTCTTTTTCTTTTCCTTTCTCTCTTTTTAAACTTTTTTCTCAAATGCAGTTAATATGGAATCCCAAAACAGCTTACACTGAACACCTTACACTTTCACATGAATCATTTTGACAAATAGATGTAGATATAGCTGCGAAAAATTACACCGCCTCCCCTCGTACTCCGTCCAAATGCTTGACATGATATGTGATATTACCTGCTAAAATTGCAAGCCCCACAGTATGTCCTTTTCATTTCATATAAATGGTACTGTCTGGATTAGGTGAACTTTAGTGAACTTTCAAAGAATGTAAGTTCACTGTGTGGAAGCAATATGACCATCTGGTATGTTGCAGCTCATCATGTATATTTTACCCTTGAAGGACCTCTGCAGGCTTCACCGCCAAGTCTGTTTGGATCACAGGTTTGACCTCTTTTCCTTCATAGATCTCTCCACTAACTGTCCAGGACTGTAAAACAGACCGACTTCAATATGATTTTTCTTCAGATGCTGGATGAACAACGAGGGTCTGTGGAACAAATAAATGGCCATTAAATATGCTGCTAGTGCTAGTGTTTACATTTGGATAAGGAAATCTCTCTTTAATATTCATATGTTCTCTTAATAAATTTTACTTTTCTCTTATTACTTTTCACTACAAAAAAATACGAATTTTTCAAGAGCATCATTTTGCCCATTGTAACCCATTAGCATCTGACAGTAGTGCATTTTTTGTGTGCACTTGACTACTATGACTACTATAGTGCAGGTTATATTTCCTCAAACAGGAGGCACCACTGTGTTCCATGTAGTGCATTTCCTCACCCAGCCAGATTGAATTATATAAATGGTATGCTGATGACCATTCCTGCTGGCAGGCTCCAATTATGAAGGTATTATAATGCAAGAAGTAGCTCCTCACTGTGGCATGTGGGTAGCACTCAATGCTCGTTGGTTTTTGTGGCACATACCTGTGGTTTGATGACAGTAGAGGTTTTCTTCTGGCAAGCCCATCAAATAGTTTGATGGAAAGGAGGTGGTGTGTAATTTAACATTGCAATAAATTCCTGCAACTGTTCTCTGTGTCTCTTGATCCATCCTCCTCATTGGGGCATGAAGGTAAAATACACTTGTGTCCTCTTTCAGGTAGGTTCATCACAGCTCCAGTTCTTTGAAACATCTTAACTATTGCACTAATAATGGAGAACCTTTCAGACAAATCGATTCATATAAACCTTTCATTTGTGTAGTCTTAGTTTTTCCTTTTATTTATGGATGATGCTTCTAAAAAGGAACAATATGAATGAGTGTATATCAATTAGACAATTAGTTCAATGTCACACTTCTGCATCTCCCCTCTGCCTCCGTCGACTCCACTCACTACAACTCCCATAATTCTCTGGACACTCATGTCATGGACACGTCACTGGATTATTGAACTGTTTGCCCCTGATGTTCATTTCCTCTCTGATACATAAATCTGTCTGTTACATTCTTTGTGAAGTATTGCCAACCTTGTCAGTTGGTCTTTCTGTGTTTATAACTCACTGAAGGTTAGACCTCTTATGTTTTCATACACAGTAAAGCTTTTTATATGGCCCTTTCCTCTTCATCTTCACCAAAGGATCTGAGGGGCACTGTAGATGTAAATACCCTCAAATGGATTGTATATTGTCCTGCACTACTCTCTTTAGCACAGAAACTGGCAAAAGAGAAAAGAAAAGATTTACCTGATCGATCTCCTGGTTCAGTTGTGCCTGAACCATAGATGAGTATAGGCCTATGTACTTGTATTTCACCTTATATTTTTCCAAAATAGCCCTGTTTCTATTTCATGCTGTCAAGCTGTCTAGTGGAGTCCTCAGGAGAAACCTGTCTAGACAACAGGGTGTGGAAGTAGGGAGTCACTAGGCTTGACTCAGAGAAACTCTTGGGCCTGGATGATGGAATATACGTGATTTAAAGAATTGGCATGACACTGATTTGAGGTCCTGCTGGGACACCTCAGTGTCAAAAGCCCCTTAGCATGCAAGAGAAGGCCAGTGGAATTTGCAGGTCTTGCTTTATGAGCAGTAACGACTACATTTCATTAATGTTTAAAGCAAAAATGGGGAAGGGGGTTATATGATGACGACATTGTCCCAGTTATATAACTATTAAAACATATATTAGCATTGTAAGTACTTGTGCTACTTGTGTTACTAACTGTGTTATTCAGCAATATAAACAACTGCTAAACAAAATGTAACTAAAAGGGCAGTGTATTTACAACAGGTTTAATGTGAAAATTTTATTAAGAATGAATGAATAAAAATGGCCCAAAATTACTTGGAAAGAATGTTGTTCAATAAACTTACATTAAAGTTAAGAATTTTTTTTTCCATTACCATTTTAGAGACATGAAGTTTTTTTTCCTGACATTGATGATATTTAAATGTATTACGAGAAATATAATCCAGAACATTTCAATGGTCAAAGATAATGCCATTTCTATATACCACACGCTCTTGAACACACTATCCACACACCAAGTCATGAACAAGAAACAAAGGCACTAATACACATCTAAATTTAACTCTTGGCTTTAGGCTGTACTCCCCCACAGAAAGAATAACACTGACCTGCGTAGAACTTTCCATCAAGTGCATACGCACAGACACAGAGCAGGTGAAGACTATCCAGACAGGCCCTGATGTTATGTTAATGGTGTCTGAGACTGCTGTGTCTAGAATTCAAAAGGGCAGTGACTTAGAAACTCCTTACAGCAACCCAGTGCCATAAGAAAAGTTGTCAGATGTGCAGATGAGTCCAGCATCAATAATGGCTTGGTTTATTTGGCAGTATTTTGAAGTCTCAGGTACATTGATATGTAGTCAGGAACCCTCAGGGCCTTTTAAACAGAGAAGGCCTAATGATTTCTGTGAAATAAAACAAATACATGGCTGTTATTTTAAGCTCGTTTTTATTTAATACAGGCACCATGCTTGCAGCATTAAAGTTTGCGAGTACTGTAGTAATAACCATTTAAAGTTTTAGTTGGAAACAAAATGGTTAAATTCTTGAAACATATAATAGAAAAGCATCTTATGAGGATTTTTTTTATTTTGGATGGCCAAAATATGTTGAATTTCCATTAGCTTAGTGCTAACAAACCCCATAGTGGCACTAGTCACATTATCATAGACATGGGTTTTTTGAGTTTTGACATTTATGTCTCAAACTAAAGCCAGAACTGTAATTGCCATGGTTCATTATTGCTGATATGGATCACAATTTCATAATACATCATGCATTACAATAAATACTGCAAGTGTTTTTGAGATTTGTATATGGCACTTGTTACTCTTGCGAATACGGCAGAAAAGTGACTACAAGCATAAGGCAAAGAGTAATATATATAAAAGAAAATAGATATTCTACACAGTTCATGAGACCTTCATTAACACCAGTTATCCAGTAATTTAACTGTGCTCTGACAGAACTCAGTGTTAAATAGGAAAACTAGTACTGATGCAACCAGTTGCCATGTGACACTACTAGTGGTTTTTTAATGTTCTTGCCTTGTCCTATAACTCTAGACTAACTCTTAAGGAGTAATTGCTGAAATAATGCAACAGAATTACATTATTTGTGCTGTAGTTCATTTTTAATATACAAATATGTACAAACGTTCTAATGTGTTTTTGAACATATTCTACGTCAGACGTCGTACATTTTTTACTTTGAATACAGATTCTGCTCCTTGATTTTATACCCTGTAGTACTTATTTTGAACTGTAGATGTGTCTAGTTAGCCAAGAAGTGCTAAATCTTGTGTTGGGGTAAAGTGGTACAAAGTAATATGTATCACCTTTTATTAAAGTAATTGAAGACATCACAGTTTAATTTCTTGTAATCACATATGTCTCCACTAGAACAATATTCACTTCATGCAACATTTAAAACATAATTTTTATCTGTAAGCAGTACTAAATCTATTTATTTGGGCAGTAAGTGTATATTTTCTCAGAAAAACACTAAAGACTGAATACCAAAATACAATCCAAATAACATTAGTACTGTAAGTAGTGATTTTATGTATGCCAGTGAATTCGCTTGATCATTTCAGTTGGCCAGTCCTCTCTTCAATGAAGCATCACTTGTAGTTATCATCCACCACCTAGTTTGGCAATTCAAACCTTGATTAAATGAAACCATTAAACCTTTGTTCTTCTAACTAGCTAAAAGATATCACCTTCTTTTTAAATTCACCATTTTCTTGTCACTTGTTACTATACTCTATAAGTTGTACCTGCATATTTGCATACATGGTAATGTTAAAATGTGTTTGCACATATAAAAACACACATGCCTTGATAAATGGTTTAAAAGAATTTGCATATGTGCCTAAGAGGACACAGAGATATGTTCTTGTAAAGTAATTTGGTTGTGCTCCATGTGACAGCAGACTACATGACGCCTACTGTGAAAATGATCTATGCACAGAGGGCAACAACTTTCTACCACTGTAAACTCGACAGCTCTCTAATTATGCTGATGTGAAATTGATGGATAAAGATCCGCATGCCAAAAAGGAGAGAGCTCAAAGCTCATCTAACAAAGCCTGACTATTTTTTCATTCAGGAACAGCTCTATAAGCTTTCAATCATTTAATTCATAAGCCATTCACAGGTTGTGTCTTGATATGTTCACTAGATCCGTATGTCGTAAATCTATATATATATATATATATATATATATATATATATAATATTATATATATATATATAAAATGAATTTGGGCACTGGCTAGGTCCTAGATTGCAGGAACTTTGGGACAGTGACAACTCAATGATGTGACACAGATGCGGAGACAGCAGGAGACAGCATGCAACAATATAGTGCCAACAACATTCACTGGGAAGCTCCCACCTCACAAGCTCACTCAAGCTCACATCAGTACATTAGTGCCAAGTTAACCATGGTTCACCGAAGCAATTCGTGGAAATGCAGTTAAAATGGTGACTTTATGACTTAATACACATTCAGTTAATGTCAGTATTATATTTCATCTGACCTTTTCAGTAAAAGTTTAAACTTAAAATATTTAACTGCTAATTTCTGAAGGGCCTTTTCCTGTTAGCTGTTTGCTATTAGCATGTTAGCAGGTACTTTAATGTCATATTTTATTCATGAAATTAATAAAGAGCAATACTTGTGAAATATAACATGCAATTGATTGTTTTGTAGGTATTAGGTAGTCGGTGGAAAACTAACATCACAGAAAAGTGCAGCTGGATAATTTAAAACAGCTAACATGTTGCATGTTGCTGAACATTTCATTGTAGAAAACTAATAGCTGAGTGTCTTGTTGGAACAAAATCCTTACCATTAGTATGTCATTGTTCACAATCAATGCTCATTGGTTTTTGTGGTGCATTGTGTGAAATTATAGGGAACGAAAGTTTTCATAGAGGAAAACACTTGAGGGCAAGGGTGCACAACTCTGGTCCTGGATAGCTGGTATACAGCAAAGGTTGGTGATTTACCTGCTTAAAAACATTCCAACTCATTTGTTAATTGCCAGGTTTAGTGAGTGTGCTTGAGTAGGGGAACCACAAACTGTGCTGGACAACAGCCCCCCAGGACCAGAGCTGTGCACCCTAGCTTTAGGGAATGGTTCATTCCCTAACTGCATAATGTTAAATGCACATAAACAGCTACTTGTTCAGAACAAGGGCAGGAATAGAGATGCCATGACTGTTGGATTTTCCCTTATACTTTCCAGTTGATACAGATTTTAGTGTGTACACACACACACACACACACACACACACACACATCTTCTAAGCTCCTTCTCCTTCTGGGTCGCAGGGGGTGCTGGCACCTATCCCAGTGGTCATCGGGCAGAAGGCAGGACACACCGTGGTCGCCAGCCCATCGCAGGGCAGATTTTAGTGTGTAACAAAGTAAATTAATGAGTAGTGAGATTACATTTTCCAAATAGTAATTAGTACAGTTTTAGAGAAGAAAGTAGCAAGTTGTATTAGATTACTTTTTTGAGTATCTACCCCAACACTGATCATATTTATGATTACAAAATCCAGGACTTGAAACTGGACTCAAGATCTGGAACTGAAGACCTGTTCTGTGTTATATTATGAATGAGACTTCAAGCCAGTTCTTTGAATCGGTTCCAGCAATGCTATTTCCATCATTGCTTCAACCACAGGATCTGTAAACGGTGTAACTTTACACCACAAGTACTTTTATCACAAAGATGCGTCAGACACAATCAGGCCATGTCATTCTCATTTGCCCCTGTTTAACATCTAATTTAAACAGGAAATATTTAAAAGCTTGAAATACTAAATGGCTTCTGGGGTATTCCTTTCCCTAATGTGAAGTCCTATCATATGGAAAGGCAATAGAACTTCCCAGATGCTGGCTAAAGATAACAAAGCATTGCTCTGTCTTCATCCTCGCTTTTGCGATCCTTTTCAACTCCACTTTTCCCCCCGTCTCCCTCTCTCTTTGTAATGGAATACAAACTGTCCACATAAGTTAATCTGTCAAGGCCCATTAGACAAACCCACTGAGAAGCAAAGCCACACTATAAATCAACATCTGAACTCCAGGAATCTTAATGCATCATATCACGCAAACACCTTCTCTATTAAGAAAACACATGCTGGGTGAGTTAGACTGCACCAAATGTGACTTAAAGGAAAACAGCGAGATGAGCAATCGAGCGAACAATCATAACAATAGAGCAATATTTCAAAAATAATTAATTGTACAGTGCTAACAATGTTTGGGAGGCATCCCAGGCATACTGTAAGAATTCTAACTGTATAGCATACATTACGGGCCAGGTTCATAAAACCTGACATTATCAGTGCCACGCCACTCAAAATGTGCAGCATCATAAATAAGACCTATTCATAAAGTCAATATGGAAGTGCTCAGAGCACGAGTGCCTGATATTGTGGTATTTCCATCTGTGTCCTGGGCAAGAGCCTGCCAAAATCAAAATGTAAATTAGGTCATATATTAAAGACCTATGCCAAGTGAAGCTCTGGTTGGCTGACAAAATGAATAAAAAGCATCAATAAAAAAACAAGATTCTCAGAAACAGAGCTACAGATTTTAAGGGAAAAAAGTTGTCAAATAATAGTAAATTATGTTTTTAACTTTTAATCAAGAATTATTTGAACAAAATTATCAGAATATGTTGATACTAGAAAAAAATTACATGTACACAAATTAGAATAATCCAACTATAATATCCGAAATTCAACCTTAATTGTAAGACTTCTATTGTAGCATGTAAGATTTAATTTCTCATCAGTAAAAGTTCAAGCCCTTTTCAAATTCATAACTGTAGCAATACATTTTACTAAGATGGATAAAAGTTTAACATGATCATTTAAAATAATATGTGCATGCTGACATTCCAATTATTATGTCAGGCAAAGCCATTTTAGGGTTTATTTCCTATTTCTCTTGATTACACATGTAAAAATGAACATTCCATCAGTAAACATTAAAATTGTCTAGTAATTATTTGTAAAAATCCATTGTTCATTGAAAAATAAAGTTAAAAGCTAAAACGGATTTCAGTAAAATCAATTTGAATATGCAAGTACGCATTAGAATCTCAACACGTAAATTAGTCTTCACTTATTTGGTTTACAAGCTAAAGCTACTTTCCCACACAGGAGGGAAGCATTGGCATATCCGAAACAAGGAATTTGAAACAGGAAATTTTTGAAAACAGGCATTTTAAGTACAGTTCTTCCTCCTCCTGTACACCTAACAGCAGTTAGCAGGATTATTGGGGAAAATTACTATCAGAGCTGTTCAAGCATTATTTTTTGTGAGATTGTGTTGTGTTTTAATTGCTATCAGCACATGTAAATAATATAAAAACCTGGCAATGTCTCACATTGCGCAAGTGGCAAAACTGGACAGTATTTCTCATTTATGAATGAGCAAACATGTTACTGCCACACTATTTACTCTTAGCGTCACAGTCAGTCTGGCTCTGCGTTCTATGAATCTGGCCCACAGTGTCATACTAACATGAAAGATATTACTAATAAAGCATTATTTCTACAATATGTTATGATACATACATCATGACGAACAAGATTTAATGTTCTTGCAGATTTCTGCAAAGAGTCCTGAATGAGCTGAATTTCTGCAAGCTTTCAGAGGTCAGAAACCCAAAAGTGTGTGGGAGCACAAACTAAAGAGGGTGACTCACAGCCATCTGAAATAAATCTACTGTTAATCATAGCCAATTTGGAGCCTTTCGACCACTTACTAGTTCAAAAAAACTCTCTTGGGGTGATGCCCTGAGTGTGCTGTCAGCAGGCAAGTTTACAAGCACCTGGGTGAGAGAAAGAGAAGAACAATGAGTAAATAAAAACCAAATAGCATAGTAAAAGAACAATGAGCACATTACGCACATATGTCAAACAATGTTATTTACCAAGAAATGGGAGACACACAACATTAGTAAAACAATGCCATAAAAAGACAGATCTGGATGGGGATAGGGATTTTTTACTGAAATATTCTCACTGTGCATATATTTGATTACTGAAGGCTTTCATTATAGTTTCATTATAGTCTTTACCACAAGATTACTAAAAATTACTAAAAGAAATTTCTGAGAAACACAGCACTGATGTTCCTTTGTCCTGAAGACAAATGTTGAGCATGGAACACAAACACATTTACAAACACTGAATGAGTACAATAATGAAATGTGAAGTTTTACTAATATGCAAACGTCAGAGACTACCCATCACTCATGTAATTCCCGGTCAAAACAGCCATTAAGTACTAGTTATTCTTTTTCAGGAGATGTTTCTGAGGAGATAAAATGCAAAATAATCCATACATAAGGAATGAGACAGATGATGGAAAATCAGTTTAAAAATAACAGAAGTTTCCTAAATTAAATTTAAAATCAAGCTTCAGATCTGAAAAAATCCACAGGTGTCCACAGGTGTGAGGAGATATCTTAACACCGTGGCGCTAAAAGGATGTGTAGCTGTCAAGAAGTTGTTAAGGAAATAGACAAAAAGAAGAACGTTTGAAAATCAAACAAAGAAGTTGGACTGACCACCCCAACATCACTGTATGTGATTGTGATTACATGGACTGTAAGACTCAGAAAATGCAACCAACTTCTAAGTCTGAACTTTGGGGATGTGGACTCCAGTGCTAATGTTCAGTGTTAGAAGTTCGTTGCATTTTCTGCTTTTCATCCATGCAGATGTCTTTGAAAATCTGAAAGCATATTTTGTTATTGAGGTTTCTGTAATTTTCTGTTAAATATGTTTTCTGCTTTTTCCCCCTGTTGCTAAAAAATGAATAACTTATGCCACACTGCCATTTTGATAAATAGATAAAGGAAAGATGATCTCTGACTTTTGCACAGTACCGTACATAATGGTGTGATGGCAATGTCTTATTTGTAACTATAACCTTCTGATCATAAAACATTGTCCAGTTCAGATTTCTCAAATCACCATGTGGGAGTTTGAGAAAAAAACATGTAGGGATATGATGTCAAAGAAGCATGAAGGAACATTGTAGTGCATTATTATATCCTACTGAAGCAAGTTTCAGTAGCCAGGGGTGTAGCAGGAATGTAAATCTTCTACCTCTTTATCAGATTGATTTCACTATGATTCTGTAGGCAAAGATTCAGTTAATCATGACATTTCACATTTTGCACAAACTACTGTTGAAAATACACTGAATATACACGTAACTAGAGAAACAATATAAAAAGTAATAATACAGACTATATATTGTAACATCCCAAAATCCATGCACTTGAATTGCTACTTTTACTTTTGTGCATCACTTTTACATCCCTAGCAGCTACTTGTTACTTAACCATTAGGAATGCAAATAACCTGGTGTCACACTTACACTTCATAGTTCATTTAAATAACTAACTCTAAAATCCTGCCCACTGCAGTTCTCCACACTCTAAGCTAAGTTGACCAAAGCTGTGTTTTCCATTGTGTTGGAACTCTCCACGCTAATACTGCTCAGTCGTACATTTTTCTCCTCATTATCAAAGCTAATGTTAGATTTACTAGGATATTTTATCAGCATGGTTCACTTGAAGGGAAAACGTACTGCGGTTCTGATCCTATATCAACTCCACCATTCATCTCTGATGCCAGAGTAATACCTAATATTTTCCAGGTCTTTGATATATCACACAGTAGAATTTGGAGAGTCATCTTCAACTCTCCTTATCTGGTGTTTCATCCAGAAGACCTTATGGTATTTGATGTGTTCCTGGTGTGAACTCTCATTGCCTGAGGGTGTGCTTTATCTGCTGTGTGGCTGTGACTGTGTTGTTTTGGCCTGACCTCTGTACTGAACAATGCATGCAGGGCAAAACAGCTGCTAGACAAAACAGTGCTGAAGAACACTGAACTTCAAAAGAGGTTGTAACCTGTTTGTCCTGATTTTGCTGATTCCGTTGTTATTCGTTTTGGGTCATGACCTTTTTGGATTTGGTGTGTGCTGATTTACTGTAAAAGATAACACTGGGACAACGATAAGGCAGAAGTTACGATAAAACCCAGCAGCAGAGCAAATTGGACCCATTGTGTTATAGTGTACTACAAGCCCAATGACAATAGTGCATGCTTTCACTGGATGAAACATAGTATTGCTGGCTAGAGGACACAATGCAGCCTAAAGAAATGATATTGTTCACAGAGATGGTATGATGATATGAGGGAATAAGGGTGCTGTTTATTGGTCAAAACAGTGCACTGATTTGATTAAACAGGCCCAGATGTCAATTTTCTACACAATCATATTTAGGGAGGTGCATATGTTGCTAAGTAAATTCAGTAAGTATTCAGCTGTGCCAAGATAGAAATGTTTTTTACAGTACTGTGCAAAAGTCCAAAAGTTATGCAAAAGTGCATAAGGAGGGGAAGAGTAAAAGCAAAATAAGTCAAAAGCTGGGCGTTTCCAAAACTGGGCTTTCCAGAGTGCTGGAAGTTGGATGTAAGTAGTTATATATGTAAGTGAATAAATTATAAAGAAAAAGAGACTCCAAACAATTGTGGAAAACCTGTTGGACCACCAAAATTGTCACCATCTGTCAAACAGTCCTTAAAGCTTTCATCTTTGAGAAACAGGAGAAAATATTGCTCTGATATTGTTTCTGTCCATCCTTCCACTGTGAGAAGAACAACTCAACAATACGGGTCTAAAAGGATGTGCAGCTGCGAAGAAGCCTTTACTGAGAAAAACAAATAGATAAGAAGAAAATTTGCAAATCAAACATAGAAGCTGATGGATTTTTCAGAACAATGCACTGACCACCCCAGTGTCTAGACCTCAACATCACTGAATGTGTTTGGATTACCTGGATTGTGAGCAGCAGAAAATGCTAAGTCAACTTCTAAGACTAAACTGGTGTGGAAAAAGTCTCTAAAAAAGTGAGTCTCCTGAAAAGAGTGAAAGCAGTAATAAAGACATAGTGTTGACACTCTAAATACAGGTTTTTAGTTGTTAATGCTTCTGTGGAAATTTATGAAAAATATACATACACATTCTGTATATATACAATATATATACAATCCTGTTTTTTCTTGAACATTAAAATTTATTTTTTAATGGAAATGAAATAAATAATATAGGGTCTCAGATTTTTGCACAGTACTGATTATTGTTGTGTCATTTTCATTGCACAGCTATGCTTATGGCCTGTTTTACATTCTCCCTCTCACTCACTGTCTCTCCACAGAGGCATGGTGAGTCTCACCCTTGGGCTGAACTCTGCAGCAGCAGCGCAGCGAGTCAGGTGTTGGGTTTAGCCTCGGGTCAGCCTAGCCTGGGAGCAATCTACCTCTCCACAGGGGCTCCCTCCTCAGAGAACACAGCATTCTTCTCTTCAGTGTGTGTATGCACACGTGTATGTGTCATGTGTGTGTGTGTGTGTGTGTGTGTGTGTGTGTGTGTGCGTGTGTGTACATGTGAATGTGTACATGTGTTTGTTTTCTTATATTTTCAAGACAACAAACTGACAAAAACATACAATTCATGAATTATAATTGAAATGGAAAAAAACATTTCTTTCTAGGTACTGAGGTTAAGATTATGATATTTTTCAATTTTAACATTTTTGAGGAACATTTCGGGGATCATTTTAGATTCTAAACTTCTGAATAGTAGTGGTGCCATATATATATATATATATATATATATATATATATATATAAATATATATATATACATACACTTTTTTGCACAGGCCTCAATCTTAAATTGTATTTTTTCCCTAATACATTATGTTCAGCAAATAAATAAACAATCATTTTTATTTTAAGGCATTAACAAGCCTTTACAAATGACTGTATATGTCGTCACTGTCAAATTCAAAACCTTGTATCTTGTATCTATTTTGAATAATTTCTTTTGGCCTATTCATATTGAATCTAATTTACACAGAATGTAAAGAAAAAAGTATAAAAGAAAAAATATGATATGAGGTGTTGCAACAGCGACTATATAGTACATATTACTACGCAATTACTAGGGTATGTTTATTAAATAGGGGACATCTTACATATAGGCAATTACATATTATATGTGTGAGAAATAACCTCATGTCCTGGCATAGTATTAAAACAAGTGTATGTGTGTGTGTGTATATGTGTGTATATGCACGCACTCCTTCTCTCCCGCCTTCACAGACTACTCCCAGCCCCTGGTAACCCAGGCATGACTCAAACACCATCTGGTATCCAGATGCAGGCTCGAAAAGACTCTTGCTCCGTTTTTCTTTCACTCACTCACTCTGCCTCATATATGAGTGAGTGTCAGTTTCTGTATGAATGTGTGTGTGTTGCATGTGGTTGAGTTAATATCCCCAAATGCTAATGTGAGAGTACAACAGTGCACATGCATGTGTTATTCTTCCCTTTTGGTAGAACTTTCACCTCTGACATGGTGACCTCTGCTCTCTTCTTCACTGCTGGGAGGGTAAACAGCGGGGTCGTGACCGGCACATCCCTGACCCCATCTGTTTGTCCAGCCTCCTCTGCGAAGGTGACGGGTCACTGGAGTTCAAGTTCATTAATCGACATCTTCCTTTCAGCTCTACAAGGCAATGAACACCACCCCAATAATTTCTCACTTACTCCATCACCGCCCTCAAAAACAGCCATGCCATAGACCTTTGATCTCAGCTTGTCTTTGTCTAACCGTTAGACCTTTCTGTCATGACAGCACTGCAGAATGTTTTCTGAGCATTCAAAACATTCAAGGACCCATATCTTCAAATTATTACATATTATATAATATTTTATTATGCATATATTGCATGCTACACATTTAGTTTTTTTAATAAAAGAGTTTGATATATGTATGTATTGTAAGTGTTAAAGTTTGAACATACATGCTTTATCCTCAGACTGATTATGGGGTTAAGCAGCATGAAAGCCAAGCAATATATGTAAATATATGCATTCAGAAACAGAAACTGCTGGTTTAACGCCTGCAATGTGTCCTGACAGCAGGCAAACTATTCAAATATACCATTGCTTCATATCATGAAGCCTTCAGAATGTCTATACTGGGCATATGCCAAGTGCCAAGTCACATCATCAGACCATTTAATAGAGTGTATAGCAGGTTATACTTTATCCCCACCTTTAATACCTGAAGTCTAAATAACATATTTAGCATTATACCGCTCTGCTTTTGAACAACTTACATCTGCTAAGTCTGCTTAGGTAACTAGCCAAGCATTCTCATCAATCAGTGACACAAAACAAAGACTATTTACTTACATCTAGCTTCCAGCACTCTGGAAATTTCTCCCCAAATTGTTTCCTTTCTGTTAACATCTTTGTAATATTTACTGGAGATCCTCGCTTTTCTCCACACCATGGACGACCTTCTCCTCATCCATTCTGAGATGGAATGGCTGAGTGATGTGACACATCAAAAATAGAAACAGGACATCCACCCAAAACACTGCATCGCACCACATCACGCTCTGCCTCTCGCACATGGTGTAGATAGCTTCATTGATTGTAAAGGTGATTTGGTTGTTCTCGTTCACTCATGATGCTTGTGGTTTGGACGAGGTGTAAAATACGATGTTGGAAAGTGTTCATCTAAAAATAAATTATGATTCCACACAAACCTCACAAATGGTCCACAGTTATAACACAAGACCCCTCTAATAAGCCATTTCAGCCCAGTGTGGTATGGTCCTGTTTGATGCAACAAGCAGTTTGGAATCCTCTGAGCAGCACGTTGAGGCAAGCTGGCGAGATTCTGAGGCCGGACCTGATTCTTGAGGAATTTCCACCAAGGCCTTGTGTGTTTATCGATAATGCAATCTGACAAAGTCTCACTTATCGCTGCGTGTTGCCTTCCGAAGCCTCCGAGGTTCACCGGACACACAATTACTCTTAATAAACTTGTAATTGGCCCATTTTCTAGTGAATACTCATACGGTGCAGGCAAAGTTTGGTGTTCACAACAGTGTGCACTTATTTTCTCAAAAGAGGGACAGGTGAATGTGAAAAAGTAATTTAGTATTATTAAGTAAATTAGTACCATTTTACAACAAAAGTAACCTCATAAAGCATTTATAAATGGTTTAAAGCAACTTTATTAATGTTATTCATTAGGATACACACCTTAAAAATCATTCATAAACAATTATTACACATGAATTTCCACACAGTCCCACATTAATCTAAACTGTTAAACTTTAGATCTTGCTGGTTACTTATCTAACTTTGTCTCTATCAGTCAGCAAAAGTTTGATGTTTTATTTTTTTTCAATATGTTACACTTTGCATATAAATGCAGGAAAATATAATCATTAAACTTGTTCTCTGTACAGGAAGTGTTAGCTTATACTCACTTTTCAGAAAATCGACAAAACATGGAATTTCACAGGGGTATGCAGACATTTGCAGAAGACTGTATAACAGGCCATTATTACTCTTTTTATTAACGTGTTATAACTGCTTATTAATTATTTTTCAAGGTGTTTATGACCTAATTAAAAACCATTCAAGTCATTTTAAATCATTCAAAAACTCTTTATAAGGTAGATTTATTGTGAAGAATCATTTTCCAGTTCTTTTGATCTAAATAGACTCTGTGTTTCTGTGTGCACTGTTTAACTGTATAATACTGATTGAGTAAAACTTTAAATGCGAATGGTAACAATTTTAATCTTTGTATCACATTTACCAGACTTATAATGTCAAGAAATAACGCAGTTCCTTCAGAACCTCTGGTCATTATCAGACTCAATTTTTTCTCTGGTAACACTTTATGCTCATCGATAGCATATGGCTTCTTTCTGGCGCAGTTCTATTGAAGCACAGTTCCGCAACTTCCCTGTGAACCCTCGGTTAGAGGCTGGAAATGTGCAAGGCAGATGATCTCGTTTGTTTCCCAGCACCACTGTGTGACCACGAGAAACTTTCCGAATCCACTTTCTGGTGCACAGCAGAACTTTACATCTCTGTTTTCCACTTTCGCCATGGTGCATCATCCACAAAAAAGCCCCTGAGGTCCATTACTCATGTGCTTTCCAACCATGGTGAGATGGCTCCAGACATATTTACCACGCTTAAGAGGAGGCCGAATATGTCAGAATCCAAATCTGGTATAGATCTGAATATTTTACACCTGTCAAACAAGAGAAACTGAAAAAAGCCCATGTTTGGTCATATTGTAACTCAGAGTCATTAACCATAAACATAGGGTGAATATGCAGTGACGCAGCAAAATCTTGAGCCAGCTGAAGATTGGAAGTTGTGAAATGAATCAATGTCTTGGCTTTCTGGAATCAGTTACAGGTGTGCTTTAAAGTAGGTAGCATTAGTGCACAAAATCCTTCGCTTGAGTAAAACCAGAAATAAGCTGAATCACTACTTGTCTGCGAAAAGTGAAAGTTTAGCTTCAACAATGTTCAGTACAGCTTCTTTAGAGTGTTTAAAAAAGTAATTTGCTATAGTTTTATAAAGGGTGAATTTTACCTAAAAAAAAAAAAACATACTTTACTCAACTGTTAAAAGGAAGCTAATAATTGATAGTTTATCCTCATTAAAATGTACATAATTAATAATTTTAGCAATGATAATTTTAGATAAATATCGCTCAGTCAAAAGTTGGATACATATAGTACAGTCTTTCTGCACTGAGTTTCCACCAGCCAAACAGTCCCTTCTGTTGCCATTCCCAAATCCCAAAACTAATCCCAAACTGTTCAAGTTTGACCTTATCAACATTTTGAAAAACTTTAGTTTAATGATGCATATTACATTGACATTCTGATAAGAAATACAATAATAAAAATAAAAGCATTAATTACAAAAATGTAGATTTAGCAAGATGACAATTCTGCTTGACTTCTCAGGGAACGCCCTCGCAACACCCACATGAAGCCAGCTGTAGGGCAAAGATTGAAGTCATGTCTGTCGCTGCGCTGGACCAATATGAATGCGCCCTGATGACACACCTGGTTCTAATACTCAGATTCATATTAAAGATCTTCATTTCCTGGTTCAGGTGTGTTAGTATTACTGTACTTATGTTCATTTGTATGTATTCTAATAGTCTATGGTGTTTTTATTGTTTTATTGCCAAAACAACGTTCATGGCAAAGACTGCTTGTAATGTAAGAACAACACTGATGGTCTGGTTCTTAAAGAAGCCATCAAAGTCCTCAACACAGTCAAGGAACATGGCTGTTCAACAGCACATACAGTGGATGGGGTTCTTTAAACAAACACAACCTTACAAATGCAACCCACATGGAGATGAGAGGACGGCTGCCAAGGACATATCTGTGATTCTACTCATCCTTCTCCGGGTTCAGCTGAAGGTTACCTCTCCTTTGCATTGAACCCTGAATCTCTCTCCCACTCTTGCTTTCACTCTACCTCTCTTTTCCTCTCGATAATAACACTTGAAATTGAAACTGAAATCAAGAGATCATGTTAGTTTTAGTCCATAAAGACAAAGCATGACTTTCCCATGACCTTGCCTATGAAGCAACAGCGACTGCATCCAATTAGTACTTGATTGCATGCCAATTGCAGTAGGCCTAGTAATTCCCAGAATGCTAAACAGAACATTGAAAACATGACAGACCATATGATTATGACTGTTTCTGCGTCACATAACCAATATGATGACTGTGACCTGACTAACCAACCAAAAGCCCACAATCCTGAGGCTTAATGTACTAGAACAGTGATCAACAACCAATCCCACATCCACTACAACTGTACGAATCTTGTCTGCGGGTGCACATGTATGATATCATACTCCCATCGGAGAGCTAAAACTCAGTGTGGTGTGAATAGAAGTGACAAGAAACTGTGATCCTTATCCACTCTGTGGGAAAAGGCCTTTATTTGCTGGTGTTTGAAAAGACCAGGATTTCTTTTAGCAATGAGCAAAGCAAATGCTCTTACTCAAGGCAATGTTCTCATTTCCACAGTAAATTGGATCAATTGTCCTTATTTCCTGCCTCTTCTCTTATTTCGAGCAGCTTGCCCATGGATAATAGATTAAACTCTTTTAAATCCTTTTTTTCACCTTAAAGAAGTAGTTATTAATCTGGAAGGAAGCCTGTAGATAGCCTCAAACTAGGGCTGTAATAATGACATCACTAACTGACTGAAGTGGTCTATAGGAAAGTGCCATTGAGACAATTGGAGTATGTTGTCTAATTGTTCTAAGCTGCTTGCCATGCATCCAGATAGGAAAGTCTGTAGGCCGATTTACAACGGCCTCTTGTAAATATTCCTGTGAATTTGAAATACCACAGGAAATGAGGGAAAAAACAATACGTCTTTTATGCCGCCAACCCCTCACCTCCCCCACACCGCATTTTATGTAATGCTGCATAACATGGTAATACATGGAGATGCTTTGAAGGTATTAAAAAAAAGGGATAGCACGCAACCCCTCATTGCTCACTATCAGCTCTGTACAGAAAGGCAATACTGTCCTAGTAAATCTCATCACAAAGTTACAAAGAGAAAATAATGTTTCCCCTTCCTGTTAAGTGTTATTAATAACTGGGTAGTTACACATTTACAACACATGCAAGAACAAATCAATAAATAAATACTGGTGATTGAAACCTGTTGTATGTATGCTATAGTTATAGGTCAGTTTTGAGTCCAAAGGCAGGCTAATGCTGTTTTATACTGAAAGTCATCAAATGTAATAACAAAGCTTATATCAACCATTATATCAATTAGGTCTGTGTGCATTCCAGTCTTAAATCTCATTATATGACTATGGGCATGGCACAGTCGCAGACGGTTATCAACAATATGAAGACTGCATCTGAGTTCATTTACAGGGGAAATCATTAGTCATGCCAAATATGTGCTGCTTAAAATTTCAGCACCCCAACTTAAAACACCTTCCTGTGTCCTTGAGGACAGAAGTACCTTATGTAAATACACATGTGTATTCATTTTTACTCATGCAATTACACAAGGGTATTTTCACAGTTGTAACAGCAGGTATATTGTATATAATTGCACATTCTTGCAATAGAATTAATCATTTCTGTAACAGGGTATGTTATTACATATATTATTATATTACTTACACTGCATCTGCACAGGAAATGCAACTAACACCTAGATAGCTGTGAAGTGCAGCAACAGCAGAGGACCTTTTATCTTTAAACAGTTTATCTTAATGTTGGTACTGTGAAATTACAGATTACACACATTAATCCATGCAATTTGGTTGTTACTACACACACGTTACAACACAAATACGGCCCAGTAACTCTGTAAAAGTTACACTTTAAAATCAGTGGATAGTTCATGTGTAGTTGTTATGTAGCTACAGTGAAATGTTTGGTGATCCAGACATTGCTTTTTGGGTAGTAAAATACAATTTGCTGTTGCTATGTAACCATCAAATTACAGAATGGTACCATGTCACAACACAAGTACTCCAGCTAGGTCATGGGTCGATAATCCAAATGTTAAGAACAACCATTTTGACCTTTCAGCAAAAAAAATCAAACCATCTTGGCAGCCACAACATTTACATCAGTTTAACCATCTTGGTGGTAAATATGACACAGCATGTGCTAGTGTCCTAGTATATGCTAAAACATTTAATATAAATAAAAACACAGGCTTGCTTTGCTCTGATTTAAGCTTTGGCTCAGCTATAGCTGCTTTTGAAAAAGTAGCCTGCAGGATACTTTTCCAAAAGTGGAATAGTTTTTTATAAATTTTCTCTCAATGTTCAAAGTGAAGTTTTATTTATTTATTGTGTGTGTGGGTGTGTGTAGTTTTAGTGTTTGACAGTCTCTCACTGTAAATTAAATGTATCAGGAAACCAGCTGCAGTGCTTATAAATGCAAATAAGATCATCCGTCTCCAAATTATCCATGTTCATCATAAATCTCTCTCTTTGCCTTTGTACTTAGCTACTAGCTCAGCAAGACTGTTATCTGCATTGCTATGATGGCATGCAGTCTGCATGCCAACCTTCAGGGTCAATTAGCAGTTATACATACTGTATAACGCCAGTGTTTAAGGCCTTTTTCTGTTAAAACTGTGTTAGAATAATCCTTCTACAGAGGATTATTTTATTTTTACCTAAAAGTCTAACTCTGCCTTGGAGCCATAACA
Organism: Pygocentrus nattereri; assembly: GCF_015220715.1. Lineage (NCBI taxonomy): Eukaryota > Metazoa > Chordata > Actinopteri > Characiformes > Serrasalmidae > Pygocentrus > Pygocentrus nattereri. The sequence goes on from NC_051212.1 coordinate 27,430,156, forward strand.
GGGCAGTAAAAGAGCCTCTGTAGCTGCATGTTGCCGACCCCTGAACTAGTTAAATATTAGAAAATGAAGAGCCATAAGTATAAATATAAACATTGTCTTAAATCTGCAACAAGTAGTGTGACAAACTGAAAAAAAGAAGAACTTTTTGAATGCTGTTTTAGCCCTAATGACATCTAAGGCTATTTGTTATTGAAGCCTGAGAATTGTGAAACTGGGTCAAACACTGAAACCTCATCACCAGTAACAGACATTTTGAAATACCATTTCATGGGAAAACTTTAAGAGAGATGATACAGAAAATATAGTTGTTGTATTTATTGTTGCGGTGACAAACAGACACAACATTTGTTTTACATCTCAGAGAGTAAATATTTGTGTTGCTATTGGCGCCATTATCTGTCATTACAGATAACACAGAATTCACAAACATATACATAAATAAGCAATCGAACCAGTATCGCTCATCTAGTTAATCTGCGTACTGTCCAGATCTTTGTTCTTTGTCTTTCGTTCACTCATCTGTCTACAGAACATTTAATCACATCTCCACTGATAATTAAAGCAATTGGAGAACACACACAAACAGGCCTGTGCTCCTGGGGTCTAATATATTTTGCCATTGGTCTATCTTTAGCTACATGCGTGACATCCAAAGACTGTCCCATGACTGAGTGGGTGTGTTCACGTCAGGTCTATCCCAATAAGCCCCCCCAGTAAATTCAGGAGAAGTGCATTAGCACATTTCTGATGCGCTATGCCAGCTCTCAGGTCTGGGGAACTCATAACAATCATGTTTAATGACCAAAAACCCTGCAGGATCATTCGGAGGCCAAGAGTCACTCGACACTGTGCGCTGTGAAACCAATTCAAAGAGATAGATGATCACACGAGAAAAATCTTTTGTCTTTTACAGTAATACTGTACATACATTGATGCCACATAGCAGAAGACCCTGGAGTAGTGTGCTCTTGTATCGTGACACGCTTTGACACTAAGATCAGAGCATGCTGTAATAACTTTACGGCACTTTTTTGAGGTTTGATCTGTGAAGACTGTTGGACCCACAAAGCCTGCAGATATCCCAGCTGCTCGCTGGAAATATCTTTTAAGCAAAAGTTCAAAAGATCACTTCTTGGATGGGGTATGAGTTTCACTGGTGAATAATGTTCAAGGAGTGTAGAATCTGACAGAATTGCTATGGACAAGGGTCCACTTACCGGAATGAAAGGGGGGAAAAAAGAGGGGGAAAAGGCATTGACAATCGTGGTGATGGAAAATAAGGAAAACATGTTTGCACCCTGGAGCCACCAACAAAAAAGAAGAATTTTCCAAACCCTTAGTGCAGATTAGGCTTTAGAGCCCACCTTACTTACATTTTGCTATATTGTTCATAAGTATTTTGTACTTACATATTTATTACAGAAGTAATTATGTTTACATTTCATTTACATTTTGTATTGACAACTTTGAATTTAAGCCTCCTGTCTGTTGCATGTGAGGCAAAGATAAAGTTTTTATGTGTTCAAGCAGAAATAATTAATATTCACCACTTTTTATCACGAGAAAATAATTGCAACTTCTAAATATTAAGCCTAGCTTTTTAATAAATTGCATTTATTGACTGACATCAGAAAATGTGTTACTAATTAAAGTATCTGTAGATCATCTATAGGGGACCATCGAAATAAAGTGTGACCAAAGTTTCAAAAACTAAATCACTAAATCAAAGCTTTCAGTATTGCTGTGTCCATCTTTTGCTTTTATTATAGCTTACATTCTTTTTTGGGAGACTTGCTTTCACTATTTCAAAGAAATCTGCTGGGATGTTTTTTCAAACCTCTAAAGTTAAGTCTTGGAAGTTGGTAGCATTTTCACTTTCCCATGATCCAAATAATGGCAAACACATTCAGCAATGTTGAGGTCTGGACTCTGGGGTAGTCAGTGAATAGTTCAGAGAATACATACATATATATATATATATATATATGGTCTCTGCTGTTTGAATTGAACAGTACTGCAATTCTATAAAGTTTAATTTAACTTCAGCTGATTATGTAAGCATATGTGGCAAAGTTAGCTAACAAACCATTAAATTTCTTTTCCTTGGAATTACAGACTCATAAAAAGTGGTAAAATGCTGCTTGTAACCATCAAGACAACTCTGTAGGGCCAGACCCTAGTGTTAACACACTAGTACCTTTATGCATAGAGAAAAACAGAGCGAGGGCCAGGTTCATGACCAGACACCCATGACAGCGATCACGTGGACCCCACCCACATACAGGCCATTTCCATTTTACAATATTTTCTCTAAAAACTCATCAGCACCCACATGTGGATGTCCATCCAGGTCCCCAAATATGGGCGGTGGGCATGCGGCTAATGAGCATGGTTTGGGAACGGATTTGGAAGAGAAAAAAAGGGGTGTACAAGGCGTGGAAAAGGGTCTAAGCTTGTACATCTGCTGGGCCTTAATAGCTTGGGAACGGTGCGTCGAGTGGATCCTGTATAACTTCTAAAGACCAGTCCCACTGTTTTCTGAAGGACTTGCGGACATGTATAAAAGCCTTATACAAGGTGCCAGTAACGCTGACCTTCGACCTTGCTGGAATGTAGGTGTATTGGGGCCTGCGTGTGAGCGCCCTGTGTTCTGGTGCCCTTGTAGCCCAAAGGGGCGACCCCAGCCATGTGCTTGTGTTAAAAAGAAGGCCCCACAAACGCAATGAGAGGTCATTACCAAAACCCTGGGCACTCTAATACTGTACACGACAGGAAAGAGTGTGGGGTGTTTTAATTCCCAAGTGAAAGAAACACCTTATTAAGCTCACTCCAGATGTCTAGCCAAGGCCTCTTTAAAGCCCCTGTGTAAAGATGAGTTTTCAGATTCCTCACCTCTTGAATCACCGACTGGCTGGCATTCTGAACTTTAGAGCCTCACAGCAGCCCAAAAACACAACTGAAACTCAGAAGTGGATAAATCGTGGCTGCACAGCATGTACAGATAAATGATGGCTGTATAATTTGTTATTTAAATTATAAGTCAGAACTGTTGAGATCCAGTGAAACCTTCAAATGAGAATTCCAGTGTTCACAAGGCCATTCCGTCTTATTATTAAAGCCAGATACTTATTTAGATTTTTTCCACCTTCTTATTCTGGCTTCTCCTGTTTCTTTCAGGTTTTAGAAACACAATAATCTACATATAACACAAACTTTATGAGTCACAGTGATCGTTGTTAATGACCAAACCATGATGTAATTTTGATATTAATTATTTTTCACTCAAGGCTCATTGGAAAAAGCAGAGACAATCTGTTAAAAGTCCAGATTCTGAACCTTCAATCTGTCAAATTTGTGTTTATAAGTAGAAGAGGAGGGATTTTATTATGAAATGAACTTCATGAAACGTTTTTTTGGCAGAAATGAAAACCATCCTTTATGTTTTCAACACATTTTTGTGAATATTACAGAATGCTAATTGAATGTTAAGGTATTTAAATTTGTAATGACAATTATATTTGAATATTACAGAAAATCAAAAGTAATAACGTTTGACTCCTAAGGGTTAATAGGCTTGAAGGCCTGAATCTCTACAGACATTTTTCAGGGCCAAACCCTTTCATACCTAACAAAGAATGGGTATTATAATCTCCACCAGGAGCATCAGGTCACTGGTTGAGGCATTGTTTCTGAGGTCAGAGAGAGAGCACACACATTCCAGCATTTGCTCTCACATTTTTACCTTGCTTTGACTTCTAACAAATTTTTCTTTGGCAAAGCAGAGAAAAGAAACGTGTTTTTTCTTTGATCACAACTCAACTGTTCTTTTCAAAGGCAATGTGTCTTTTTTAGAGTGCTCACCCAGAGGTAGAAAGGGCACAAGGATGGCATGCAGACTACACCAAGGCTGCATTTACAAGAAAGCAGCAGGTGGGATGCATTCTCATTAATCTGTGTAGGAAAGCATTCCAGTCGTTTGCCTAGAGTTTATGGACATCTTTCTGTAATGTTTTTATTTATTGTTTGGTAAAATGAAAGCACTAGAAGCAGTAAGATTTGGTCAGATTTTGTGTATGCTTTGATAAACTGGAGTGCATGTATATTAATTTAAATTGAATGGCTTTTATTTTTGCAATCCCATTTCCAAAAAAGTTGGGGCATTGTATAGAATGTAACTAATCACAAAATGCAATGATGTGCAAACCATTTAAGTCCTACGTTTAACTGAAAACAGTACAAAGACCACAAGTTTAAACTCTACAATGCAAAAGAGAACCCATATGTAAACAGGATCCAGAAATGCCATCGACTTCTCTGGTCCTGAGCTCATTTAAGATGGACTGAGGCAAAGCGGAAAAGGGTCCTGTGGTTTCACAAATCAAACTTTTAAATTCTTAAGAACTTATGGCCACAGCGCCCTCCAGGCTAAAATGGAGAGGGACCACCAGACTTGTTATCAATGCACAGTTAATAAGCCAGCATTCGTCATGGGGTTGCATTAGATTACATGGCACCAGTGACTTGCACATCTGTGAAGCCACCATTAACACTGAACTATATATACAGGTTTTGCAGCAGCATGTGCCGCCATCCAAAGGATGTCTTTTTAAGGGAAGGTGCTAGGCACTAGGAGTGGTTATAGCTATGTAAATGGACAAAATAAGCTTCATTACCAAAAGCCAATGTGTGTATATATTATATTCTGTGATTCCAAATCCTTCATGATTGTAGTCTCTTGCCCTCGCTCTTGTTTTCATTTGCATAGATTGTGAGTTCTCGATATAGTAGATGCTTTCAAGGTGCACTGGAACTTTTCACTTTGCTATTGCTTTTGTTAGTTTTGTTGATTTATCAATAGATTTTCCTTGAATACTGTCCAATGCAGTCTGCCAATGATATTGCTTTAAATGCTGTTTAACTCTTCTACAAATATGGTCCCTCTTGTGGGATTTGCTATGGTTGATCCCTAGATAGACTGATCCCATTGGTGGGATTTGAAACCTGAGTTATAATGTTCAGTTTCAGCAGTCAGCTTTAGGCCCATTTATTAAATATATCTGCTGATTTGTACGTCCACAACATACAGCATATCCCTAAAAGGCAGTCAAAACACGGTGACTTTGGCAACTCACCTACATGAAAACTACCTTTAGTCTTGACTATTTGCAAGCGGTAAGTAGCACAAAGCGTGCATTTATGTTCTGAGTACATTTTAAAAGTACAAATCAAATACATGCCTGCAACAAGTTTCGCTTGATTTATTGGCACTGGGGAAGGTATCTGGTTTGAAAGATGATTGCTACATTTTTGCTATTGATACGGAGGTACGCCTCAGATACACTGTTTGCAGTAAGCTGGCCAAGTTAGCCCACTGAAATATCCATAGCAGCCACTGACAATGTGATCCTAACAGTGAGTTGCATTAATTGCATTGACATATTATTATTGATAGCCCTAGTATTTATGTGTATAAGTGTGCATATATATGTTTGTGTATGTGTTGGTTGTGGCGGGGGGGTATGCATGTTTGAGGTCTGGTCATACCTCATGCTCTTTTACTCCCTCTAAAAGACAATTAGCACACATCCTGCTTTGTCGCGTTAGTATTTTTGCAGCCGTATAAAACTCTCTGTGCCCCTGCACTGACACCGTGACCCCCTCATAACATCCACACTCCGCTATTTTCTGCGAAAACACACAGAAACGGCCACGCATAAAATTACTTGGCACGACATTTCCAGGCCAGAGTCATATGCTCTTTCTCTTTCACTCTCTGCTCCTTCTTCCTCCCAGTTATTGTTATTTCATCCCTTTTTTTGAAACGGTGGCTAAATAAACATGGACGCTGCCTCCAGAGGCTCATTTGGCCGAAGCCACCCGTGATGCTGCCCTGCTCTTGCCCAGCGGCTATTTACAGAGCAGGTGAGGAGGGGGGAGAGAAGGAGAGAGAGAGAGGGAGAGAGAGAACCCGCTAAGCTCCAGGGCTGGGATGGTGGAGGTTTCAGAGAGATGGGCGATTGGGTCTAGTGTTTTCACTGTAACTTCTCCTTAATTTGAGAAAATATGTTTCGCAGTGGGAGGAATGTTCCAGGGCTCAACACAGGCTAATCAGTGTGTCTAACTAATTCCAGCCTAAAAATACAAAGCACAGAGACCTCTCACGTCGGCTTGAGGCGAAGAGAGCAGGGCTATGGGGCCAATGTGGGTGCAAAAAGGTCCTGGAGGCTCTATCACTCTTTATCCTGATCCAGTTTATACATGTTATTTTCTTTCCTCTCTCTTCCCATCTTTCTGCCTAGCAGTGAAATAATTTCTGCCTTAAGCTTTTAATCCGAAGGGAAAAATGTACCATTTATATGTTTTCCATGCTTCATTTTTCTGGCTTTAAAACTTTGAAACTTTGAAAAAACGAATGCCGCCATAAATGTTGAAGAGCAAGGCTTTTCCTCTGATCCTTGGAGGCTGGAGCCATGCCTTGCTATTGTACTGAGACGCACTGCGAGCCCGGCAGTTCAACCATAATTAGATACTGGCCTGAGCTTCAACCCTGAACTACAAAAGAGCCAGGCCTGTGTATCTGCTCTGTACTTTCAGAGAAATCGTTTGCACAGCCCCTCACTTCTGATTGGAAAAGCAACGGATGGATCTTTCTGGACTCACCAGCCAGAGGAGCAGCACAGCAGAGAGACACTGTCTATGCTTTAATGTAGTGATGGATTATGTGGACCATGAACAATAAATCTACTTTGATTTGTGGATATAAACCCTTTCGCTCTTGAGTCTTTTAAACTTTCTTAAACTGGAGGAGACTGAACTGGCTGCTTCAGTTCAGCTGAGCTTCTCAACTGTTTAAAAGTTTTTGTTTTCCATGCATCTGAAATCAGAATAAGAATACAATGTAGAGATTAGCTTCGTGGCATCATAAGATCACCTCTCACCTTTAACTTCTTTTATACAGCTGTCAATCTAAAAGCTTCTTATCATCCCAAATTTATCCTAACCAACCCCTGAATGGACTACTGGGCATCTAACCTGTTCTAGTATCAGCTACATATTCTTAAAAAGGTGTCACTTTTGGTTCCCAAAATGATATTTGAAAAAAAAACGTGTGTGAAGAATCTTTGTACACATAATGTAAAGATTTTATACCAATTTAAGGGTAGGGGAGCGTGGGGAACAACCAAATGCGGGGCATAATTTAACACAGATTTTCATGTTGTTACACAAAGTCAAGCTGCGTGTGCTTCTGGACACATTACCATATTTCCCGGCCACGGTCTCCTGTGAAAATTCAGAGCAATTCATCAACGTTTTGAAGAGAGCTGTGCCAAAGAGTGTTTTCAGGGCAGTAAGTATTTTTTTTTCAGTTACTGAGCTCTTTGTGTAAATCACAAAAAACAGCCTTATATTACTTCAATCACCATCATGTTGCCTACAATGTAGCACCATTTTGAAGCTTATATTATTATATTATATTATATTATATATACAATTAAGTGAAATTGACATTAAGGGCTGGTAAAGTTGTAGTCACTCAGAGACAGTGTTCCAGACTTTACTGATATGTGATGTTTTTTTATTTGCTACACTGGACAAAAAAATCTGTCATTGCTGGACACACAGTTGGCTGGAAAACAACATCAAACAACATAGAATTATATTGAATTAATTTTGGGGTAAATTGTAACATTTCAGTTCCTGACATTTTTGGTGAAATTGAAGATGAACAACGGGTGCTAGAAATTCCAACTTAAATATTTTTAAAACTATTGAAAAAAAATGTGGTCTCCCCAAATTCCTTGAATTTTCATTATGTGGAGTTTTTGATGTTTGAGTTTTACACTTCCGCAAAATTCTTGCTTTTTTCTTTATTAGAGTGTTGAAAGGGGATTGTACATAAAGACACAGTAGGATCCTACATGACTCAAGGTACAGCCAAGTTCTCTGCAGAATATTTTCATCTGTACATTGTCAGCACATGAAACTCAACAAATCCTAGAACATTTTTTGTTTTAATTGTATAGTCTGTATAGAACACTGGGTTGACAAATTATAAACTCGCAGATAAAAGATAAACTGTAAGGCTTATCAGAAGGAAAACAAACTTAAGTAACATGTGTTAACACCAGACCAGGTCGGCAAACAGATAAATCAAACACAATACATGGGTGAAGACAATAACAGAGTCCAGTAAACAAGGATCATAACCAAAAACCAACATAAACAGATAGACTAAGCAAAAAGGTCAAAGATGAGAATCAGTAACGAAGCAAGGATGGAACAGCAATCAGAAAAAAGAATGGCTCAATATGGGTTGACAATCGGGGGCAATACTCTGCAAAGACAAGGTTCAAACAGACAGGTTTATATACAGGGCAAAACAAGTGATGATGACCAATATTCAGGCGACTGTGATCTGCTGGGTGGTTCATGATTAGTCAGTCGAGTCATGCGACTGACAGAAGAATTCTGGGAAGTGGAATTCATAATGGAATGAGGGTCCAAATGAGAACCAGGGTGTGTGACACTGTGAATCATGTACATTGCTGTGTTTGGCCTTTAATTAATTAAACTTTAAGCATATTAATGATCTATTCATCGTATAAGGCAGAATTCTACTGATTTTTCAAGATTTCTACCTAAAAAATGTCACTCAGAGTGGTTTGATGAGAATTTTACTGACTCTGAATTTCTTTACAGTCATGACATTAGTAACCAGAGGTCACTATATCTACAATACAAATATAACCATTTTACATATTATACAAAATGACTACACTTGTCTTCTGAACCAGCAATGTATTTTTTAAAATATTGTGGCATGCAGATGAAGAGTCAGGGAAGGCCATAATTTCTGCTCAAAATGTGCTCTTTTATTAAAGAACAAGGCAGAAAAGCCACTGAAAAACAGTCCAAATTACTGGGGAGGTCACCAAAAGCCATAGGCTCCCTCCTCATGGTGACTCCCCCACCTACATCAAACAACCCACATCCACAGACTCTCCATGTCTGACATGACGTAAAACACATGCACACAATCTAAAAGACATAAACAGCAATAGTAAACAACAACAACAAATATCTCTAACAAGGCGACAGAACACATCACAGTTTTGCATCTCACACCAAAAACTTAACTCACAATTATCATAAAACAATGTCTCAAGTATCAAGCAGAGTATTCATAACCATTTCAACTCCTTAAACTCTTCAGATGTTTGGCTTCAAAAACCACCAGTGTGACCAATTTGGCAATTTCTCTAGAACTCCTTTTACATCAAACCACCCTGAATGACTTTGTTTACATCTTAAAAGACTTAATTATGAAGTCATTTTGACATATTGGTTAAAGCAATAAACCACAATCACTTTAGGCCACAGCCTTGACAAGTGAACTGATTTTATAAAAGGTTATAAATACAATATGTTACATTACACCAAGCTTCAACATTGACTAATTGAATGTAATAATAAAAATAATCAAGATCAATAATTCTTCTGCCAAGTAATGAAGCATGTTAACTGGAGGATATGGTTGCCAAGCAACATAATGATTGAAGATCAATTATCACATATTAATTCCATTTCATAAGACTTGTGATACCGCTGTAGTTAGTAATTACTAAGCTACAAGGTTTAAAGGGTTCACACCAATTCATTCTATGCCCTTCTAGCCTCTGCATGTTATCATGTCTCATCTTCTTCCTCTTGCTGTGCTCTGGCAGGTGGTGGGTACAGGACCCTCACTCTTCTCCTTTACTCTAAGTCGTGTCCTGCTGCGTAGGAATGAGAGTGGACTTAATAGGGCAGACCTTTTCAGCTTCCATTGACTAGAGACATTGTCTCTACTGAACAATGACCATTCTCCCACTCACATTACACAACCTTCATAACTTGTTTCATAAGTATCCTGTCCTTCACTCTTATTGTCAGATCCTTTACTTTCTTTCTTGCTCTCTCTCCTGGCTTTCCTGTACTGAATGCATCTGTCTCTCTCTCTCAAAGTTTTGGCCAAGCTCTCCGTCCTGACATTCTCTGGGGATTAGCTGACCGAAGTGATCTGATTGGTTGACCCTGCAGTAGGAGACGGGAGAGCAGAGGAAGTGAGTTTGGTCAGGAGGGCATCGCCGCCCCGCAGAGTTCAGACACAATCCTATTAGCCTTTGACTGCCCCTTTCACAATACATTTCTCATAGTTTTTTCCTGTCTCTCAGCTGCTTTCCTCTCCTAGGCTAGAAGTGGAAAAGGTACAGATTAAGTTTACTTAAGTGTACGTTTGAGTACTTTATCAAAATCTTCCTTAGTTAAAAGCTGAAAAGTGGAGCCGAAGATATTATTGAGTGAAAGTGAAATGTGGTGTGTGGTGTAGTGACTAATGGGCAGTACTGCTCTTTGCACAAAGACAAATTAGCATAGCTGAGGACAATTTCATTTTAAACTTAGAGAAACAAGAGGTCATGAGGGCATACCAAGGACAAGAGCTAGAAAAAAACTCAAAATGAAAAACAATATATTAGCCTAGCACCTACAGTCCCATGCTGTAATAAAAGTAGAAAGGATTTGCTCAGTTCTCTGCTACACTCTTATGGCACTTGTTGAACAGTATTTCCTTTCCAATTGGGCGAGTGGGGAGATGTAGAATTTTCCTTTTCTCTTACATTCCTTTCAGATCCAATAAAAACACTGGCAGCATGACCAGTCTAATTTGATACTTGATAAGTAAATGATAGACTGGTGGGGATTTGAGGTTAATGTACTCTTACTCTACTAAGCACAATTTGCTAGTTCAAAAGGCTTATTGTACTCTCCACCAGCAAAGACTTGTCAAATTAAGTGCACAGTCAGAATTGTTCAAATGAACATAATGATGGGATGAAACCAGGTGCTTAATTGGTTGCTTGGAACATTAGGACCCCTGTAGGACCTGCGGATTTGGCGTCCGTTCTGAATGCCTGACGGATAGCTAATTAGGCTCTAGAAGGACTGTTACTAAAGAGCTCAGGTGGGAAAACAGACAGTTTCCCAAGAAGGACTGGTAATGAGCTTTCAGTCCAGACATGACTGGGCTCGGTTGGGTTGATTTATTTCAGAGCTAACACAGGAGAGGGAGAAATTAGAAATGTGAGTGCAAAAACACATTGCTGAACAATCCCCACAGTGGATAATAGACACGGACCATTTGTTCTAGCCCTGTTGCGACACAACAACAACCACAACATGGCCCCGAGAGCTATTCTGAAAATCTCAGCTGAAGAGATGGAGAGAAATATGAGGAATCCCGCAGGTTCCTGGGCTTTTTTCGGAATCTCTGTCTTACATGGCCAAAGGAAAAGCCAGTAGGATTGCTAAGAAATAGAGATGAATAGGTCCAGCTTTTTCTCCACCAATACTCATTGTGATATCTATCTCAGGATGTTGGCTGATACCAAGTATCAACTTTGATCTTTGTGTTGCTTGGTAACTACTACTGTTAACAAACTACATTGTTTGATGGAAGGATGGTTTATTGTGTTTAATGCCATCTCCTCTGAGGTCCACACTGCCCTCACCCACCTGCAGAGTAAGGAATCTTACATCTGTATGCTCTTTGTGTATTTCACATCTGCCTTTAACACCATGATTCCCCAGACCCTGGCTTACAAACTCCATACACTTGTTACACAGTTAGACAATCACTGCAATGGAACTTCATGTCCACTTATTTATCTCTGCTGCTGTACTGAATCAGTGCCTCTACTATATCACCCCTACACATGTCACTTTATACGTCACTTTATACATTACCAGTATTAAGATGCACCCCTTCTACCTCGTACTCATGCTGCCGTGTTTCATGCTGCTGTTATTTGCACCTTACTATTAATTGTTTATTGTTACTTTTGGGAGTTAACTGGGATCTTCAGTACACTATTTCGTTCCATCCCATGTAACACATGTGATGCAAATGACAATAAAGCCTTATCTTAAATGATATTATCTTATCTTAATAATCCTTTTGCAAGTACAGCAACTGGGATTTGTTGTGGCTGGCCCTTCGATAGTTTGGTCCCACTGGTGGCTTATCTCATGGATGGTCCCTAGATAGTATGGTTCCACCCCTGGGATATGTCATGGCCGGTCCCTACACTGACAGAAATAAAGAAAACTAAGATGCAACAAAACAAGGTATATTAATGTAGCCTTTTATAGCAGCCCCACACCAGCAACAGCTTCATGCATTATAAGCATGTACAAAATACCCTACTATCATGTTTTTCACTCAACTCATAAAAAAGAAAACACTGCTATGTAACAACTTTGTCTAATTTGTGCTGTTTTCATATTTTATACTAGTCAAAGCTTAACTACATTAGCTAGGCAATGCAAAGTGATACTGGACTGGACCATGAATAAAATACTGTTCTGAATGTTTGATTGGTGCAATTATTAACAGCCATGAGAGCTGCCAACTCTTGCCTAGCTACACAATGAGCAATGCTGCTCCTGTTGATATTATTAGCAGAGGATAATGTAACCTTGACATCAATTCAGTATTCAACACTTTTGTCATCATATTCTGGATGCAGTGATTCAGGGAAATGTAAACAAATGTAACTGTACACACAATTGGCTTTTTGTGCTATTTTAAAACACTATATTTGTCAGTTCCAGTGAAAACAGACTCAAAAGTCATTATGTGTCAGCTATTTGCTAAAACATGATAAAGAATTACTCACAAACCATAATCTATTTTGTTTGCATGTTGCCTAACAGCCTACAACATTCTGCAGATGACGTTACATGCAGCATAATAGGCAAGTGCTTCAAAGAACTCACCATGCGTGGACTGTTGGAGATGGCTAGAACTCATTGGCAAAGAATTAATAAATTGTTTATTGATGGCATATTTGACCTTAATCCACTTCCCATTGTGCCTAACCACATATCCCTATAATATATATAACCTTGGTCAAACAGCATAACAGCATAACCATGGTAAAATGATTGTAACACACGGCCTTGGCTTATTGATTTAATATACAGTAAAGCCTAATGTACGATAGTGTAAACATTCACATAACAACATCCTTTTTAGGATTGTGCAATATTTTTACATTAATTATGTTTTTAAAAAGTTCCTAACATTGTATTATTACAAATTATAAATGACCATGACCAAGAAAGAGCAGCAAATATGGACTGGTCACAAAGAGTCATATGCATAAGTTCTGGTACCCCTGGTCAAATTATGCTTTGTTTATTTTTTAAAGTGAAAATAAGTAAAAAGTAAAAAATTATTTACAGAGAATACATATATGCACATTTAAAAAGAGAATTACTACTTATTTGCATATTTTACCATATTGTGTAAAAAAGGATGGCTTGTACAAATGTAATGGTACATAACCATTTTTCCAGTTTTTCCCAAATTGAATGAAACTGCGCATTAAAATGTGCAGGAAAATGTCACATTTAAGTTTGCTCCCTGTAAAGGACATGCTAACTTATTTTCACTTAGAAAATCAACAAAACATTTACGTAGACAGAGGGCATTCAAACTTTTGCATACGACTGTTAAGTGACATGAGATACATTTACTTCCTGATACTGATCCATCATCAGATGAGTACTATCGCTATTACGATTGGTTACCGAGCAAGATTGGTCAAACTCCACACAATTCAGGCTTTGCATTTGAAGACTGTCTCAAAACCTTGGTCAAACTGACAGCAGTGGAGGGGAGGAAAGTCCAGGGTGCTGAAAAAACAGCACCGATTGCCATCTAACCTTCGCCTCAGGTTTCTTCAGGGGTTTGTTCTTTACTGTACCACATAAGCTGGTCCATTCATTCATTTTCCTCCCTCACTATCTGTCTTTTTCTTCACACTCCCTGTTCTGAGCAAAGATGCACCCATGTTCTCTCACAAGTTTCCATCCTGCAATCTTTGCCCACTGCAGGCACCAGAGGGGGTAACAGATTTCCTCCAGGTAACCTTATCGGACAGTCGCCCCATTCAGCAAGCGCATCTTGTGGCCCCACCCCAGAGGACGAAAGAAAGGAGAAAAGAAGAGTTTGGCATTCCTCTGTCCATGTCTCTTTTTTGGTCAATGGTCTTCCTTTCAAAGGGTGTTATTTTTTGACTGGGACCACCTCCAAACTGCAGCCAATCTGGGTGCTGGATCTCTATGGTTGGAGGGGGTACAATCTGGAAATGGTTGAGGGTCAGGTGGGTTGGTTGGGGGGGCTGATGAGACTGTAGAGTGGGGCAGGTGAATCCGGGTGCAAAGTTAACATAGAGGGCAGACATTACCTCACCTATAGAGCGCTACACAGCCAAGGGCCTTGCTTTTCTCCACATACAACCAACAAGGCTTCTAATGAATCAGCCTGATGAAACAGCTACAGCAGTGGCTTCCAAGCAGGGTGCCGTGATGACTGGCCAAGGGTGCCGCAAAATCTCAAGACTATTCTTTTCATTACAACAAAAAAGCTAATAAATATGGAAATTAAAACACATCAAAAGGGATTTCTATACAGCTCTAAAAGGAAACTGTAAATGTCATGTGACTCTCTTCTGCTGCGACTCAGTAGAAACACAACAATGGAGAATTATCAGTTCTGAAAAAAACTGTTGTGTTCAAACAACAAAAATCTCTGGTTGTGATTTACATGTACTTTGCTGTTGTTATTGATTTAAAGTCTTTAACATTATAGTGAATAACACACCACACTTAAACATTAACACTATAAATACAATGGGCCTCAATCACTCTTAAGAAGAGTTTCATGACAGGCAGTGATCATAGCGTTATATCTAAATCATTAACATAAGCTGAACTTAAAAGCTGAGCTAGCTGTCCCATACTGGAACACATCAACCATAAAAACAAATACCAAAAATGTGCAGTGGTATACTGTACAACCTCAAACACATATTGGAGTCCACCCCCTGCCAAGAGTTTATTTTTACATGCTTGCTTCATATTAAATGATTGAATAATTGAAGCAATTGAAAGTGTGAAATACAATGCACAAGAAGTGTTTCTGGTTAAGCTCAGTAGACAAGCTTCTTGTTGGCTGCTTTAAGTGAAACCTCTTAACATTGCCAAGTTGCTCATAGCCCAATTTGCCAGATTTGAAGAATATTGTAGGGATATTCTTTTATAGAGAGTTTTTGGAAGGCTGTTTTTCAACAATTTGATGTTTATACAACATGATTATTGTGATTAACAGAGTTGAAGAACTGCTCGTAGAGATCGAATCGCAGAAATCCTTAACCTGTATAGTCATTTTTCACGCTCGTGTTAGTTATGTGCAGATGACATTTTTGAAGGGCTTCCATAATTTAAAAATTGCCTTTTTGGATTAATAAAAAGTCAACAAATCAGATTTACAATAGTCTATTATGCAATCTCTAGTACACCCACAACCACCTAGTTTTGCATTTATAAGTATAATAGTTCTCTACTTTCTCTGTCTTGTTCTTTCTTCATTGTGTCTCTTTACTCTCTCCTCATATTAGTGTGTTTCAGGGCTCGAAGGGCCATCTGTCTATTTTTCAATAGAATAATAATCATAAAAGGCCTGTTTAATGTACCTGCTTAGTGTGCTGCTGCTGTCAAACACATTGAGTTTTATTTTTTGTGTGTGTCCGAGACAGCAAGTGGCAAGCTGTCCAACAGCGTAGGGAGCCAGAAACGAACACTCCATTTGTTTTTTGTCCTGTTCCTATAACGCCCTCCACTCGCTCTGACGCTCCGCTGATGGATCTAGCAGATGGGCGGCCGAGAAAACACAAGCACTTTCTCTCTCTATTGTTTTCTCTATCATTCTCTCTCTCTTTCTCTTTCTCTCATCTTTAATCGCACTGTCACCCTCTTTCTAATTATTTATTTTTGTACACATACTGGAAGTACAACCCCAATTCCAATGAAGTTGGGACGTTGTGTAAAACATAAATAAAAACAGAATACGATGATTAGCAAATGCTTTTCAACCTATATTCAATTGAATACACTACAAAGACAAGATATTTACTGTTCATTGACAAGATATTTACTGTTTATTGTTTTTTGCAAATATTCACTCATTTTGAATTTGATGCCTGCAACACGTTCCAATGAAGTTGGGACACTGGCAACAAAAGACTGGGAAAGTTGAGGAATGCTCAAAAAACACCTGTTTGGAACATTCCACAGGTGAGCAGGTTCATTAGAAACAGATAAGTGTCATGATTGGGTATAAAGTGAGCATCCCTGAACGGGAGCATCCACTTTGTGAACAACTGCGTGAGCAAATAGTCCAACAGTTTAAGAACAACGTTCCTCAATGTGCAATCGCAAGGAATTTAGGGTTTTCATCATCTACGGTCCATAATATCATCAAAAGATTCAGAGAATCTGGAGAAATCTCTGCAAGTAAGCGGCAAGGCA
Source organism: Pygocentrus nattereri (assembly GCF_015220715.1). NCBI lineage: Eukaryota > Metazoa > Chordata > Actinopteri > Characiformes > Serrasalmidae > Pygocentrus > Pygocentrus nattereri. Next base: position 27,446,569 of record NC_051212.1, read on the forward strand.
GAAAACCAACATTGAATGCCCGTGAACTTCGATCCCTCAGGCAGCACTGCATTAAAAACTGGCATCATTCTGTAATGGATATTACCACATGGGCTCAGGAACACTTCAGAAAACCACTGTCAGTGAACACAGTTCGTCGCTCCATCTACAAGTGCATGTTAAAACTCTACCATGCAAAGCGAAAGCCATATATCAACAACACCCAGAAACGCCGCCGGCTTCTCTGGGCCCGAGCTCATCTGAGATGGACTGACGCAAAGTGGAAAAGTGTCCTGTGGTCTGACGAGTCCACATTTCAAATTGTTTTTGGAAATCATGGACGTCGTGTCCTCCGGGCCAAAGAGGAAAAGAACTGTCCAGTTTGTTATCAGCGCAAAGTTCAAAAGCCAGCATCTCTGATGGTCTAGGGGTGTGTTAATTCCCATGGCATGGGTAACTTGCACATCTGTGAAGGCACCATTAATGCTGAAAGGTACATACAGGTTTTGGAGCAACATATGCTGCCATCCAAGCAACGTCTTTTTCAGGGACGTCCTGCTTATTTCAGCAAGACAATGTCAAGCCACATTCTGCACGTGTTACAACAGCGTGGCTTTGTAGTAAAAGAGTGCAGGTACTAGACTGGCCTGCCTGCAGTCCAGACCTGTCTCCCATTGAAAATGTGTGGTGAATTATGAAGCGCAAAATATGACAATGGAGACCCCGGACTGTTGAGCAAATGAAGTTGTACATCAAGCAAGAATGGGAAAGAATTCCACCTACAAAGCTTCAACAATGAAAGTCCTCAGTTCCCAAATGCTTATTGAGTGTTGTTATGTTTACAGTGGTAAACATGACCCTGTCCCAACTTCTTTGGAACGTGTTGCAGGCATCAAATTCAAAATGAGTGAATATTTGCAAAAAACAATAAAATTTATCTGTTTGAACATTAAATATCTTCTCTTTGTAGTGTATTCAATTGAATATAGGTTGAAAAGGATTTGCAAATCATCGTATTCTGTTTTTATTTATGTTTTACACAACGTCCCAACTTCATTGGAATTGGAGTTGTAAAACAATTATCCTTTCTGAGACAAACTGGGCATCTATACAGTTTTTCAGTTACTAATAGTTTACTAATCTCTTTTATTACAGTTTTTAATTATGCTGAAGTAAATAATAACTGCACTAACTCTACTCATACTGCATTAGGAATTTTCAGCCCTCTCTCCACTTCTGATAAAGGCTTACTGAAGTTGGCAGGAAGCCTCAGTTGACTCTGTATGGTCAGTGTGCTGATCCCTATGCAGCTGAAGAGGGACACACATCGATTAGGCATCAGAATTTTGTGGTTTTATTTTTTTTTTCTGCCTCTTTTTAATTGCTCTTACTTTGTCATTGTTTTTGAATGCATTAACCTCTCGATGAACTTGCAGAGTCACACGTCAGTTTCCCATTAACAGGAAAGAGTATCACAATCTCTCATCTCAGTGAGTGTGTGTGTGTGTGTGTGGTTTGGGGAGTGTCTTGCTTTTGTACATTTTCAAGAAAAAAAATTCCTGTAAAGCCAGAGAAAAACAGGAGTAACTGGAAACATTACTAAAAATAAAAGTAAAAGAAATGACAGACAATTACACAAAAGAATGGAAATTGTAATAAAGGCAAAGAGTGAACATACTAAATGTAATATAAAAGATTTCAGTGCTTGATGTGTCTACATTTTGTCTTTAATACAGGAGATTTCCTTGATTCTATTCTTCTTATGTTTGTTTTTTAATCTCTAGTATCATTTTTCTACACCTCCAAAGTTAAGTCTTAGAAACTGGTTGTATTTTCTGCTTCTCATGATTTAAGTAATCCCAATTACAAATTTAAACTCCTCATTCCATAAAACCTTACTCCATAACTCAGACATCCAGTTTTGGAGTTCTAGTGCAAATGTTCTTCGTTTTTTGTCTATTTTCTTTTCTCGGTAACTCATAGTGTATAACAACTCATCAGTTCAGACTAGTGGTGAGTTGTCTTCTCACAGTGGAAGGATGGACAGTTTATCAGATAGTGACAGTTGACAGTTTGGTGGTCCACCAGGTCTTGAAGAGTAGGAGTTACATTTTCTCTGTATCTTTTAATCATTGTGCTCCACTTTGAACTCCAGTTTGGGAAAATCCTGTTTTTAACTCATTTTCATTTGATGTCTTTAAGTAAGGAATTATTGTTTTCCTGAGAAATATCTCCAGAAAAATTAATTTAAACATTTAATGATCACTTGATCTGAAATCAAGCAAACGAAAGGGTGGGCTCTGACTTTTGCATATAAGAGTATGTCCCATATGTAGTTGTATAGACACAATACAACACATATGGGACATACTATAATATATACAGGTACTTATATCTGTATATATGTAATACATATATAACATATGTATGATCCCACATTCTAGCATTATATGTAAAAATGTGTGCATGTTTATTACAGTGCTTTATTTCTCTCCTTCCAGGCAGAAGCACAAGTCATGGCGCAGTCACTGAGGGGTAGTGCTGGGGGAATATGCAGAGACAAATACAGTAGAGGATAGATACGCAGCAGGAAGCCAGCAGGTAGTGAGTGAGAGAAAAAGAGACAAGAAAAGAGAAGAAAAAGAGTGGGCACAAAAGCATGGGGGTCAGCAGGCGAGCGAGAGAAAGCGAGAGGAGATGAATGAACAGAAGAGAGGCGTCTGGGGTCTCTGTGGCCTTGAGAAGCTCTCTGTCTCCACGCCCAATTAAGGGCACGCAGATAAACCCGCAAAAAAGAAAAGAGAGGGAGGGGAAGAAAAGAGAAGAGGAGAAGAAGAGGAAGGATCTTTTTACAGGCTGGAGACAGTTTTTATCTGCTAACTACCCCACTTTCAGAAGCAGCCCCATTGGCCATTGGCCTCCCCCTCTCTTTCACGCTCTCTCTCCCTCTGCTCTTTCTCTCTCTCTTCTTTCACTCGCTCCATATCTGTGTGCCCGATGTCCTCCTCAGGCTGGTCTCTGGTTACTTTTAAAAAGGCGAACGGCAGGGGACAAGGCCGAAAGGGCTCGCAGCATAATGTGGCCACTTAAACTCAGCGAAAAAAGAAGGAGAGTGACACAAGAGACACGGCGACCTCTACCCCACCTCTCTCTCTCTTTTTCTGTTTTAACCTCCCTCGCCCCACTCCTCCTCCCTCTGTCCGCGCTTGGTGTTTCTGCGCTGCCTCTCCACTCTGTGGCCTGTAATTGGCAGTAATTATGGTTAATCCTGAGGGTTATCTCACTGATAGCTGGAAGCTGTTAGTGAAGCTCTGGGCTGTTCTTATGACTCAGTGTGGGTGAACAAGGCTGAGCAATGGTGAAAATATAACACAAAAACAAACAAACAAATATATAAAAACCCATCTACACTAAATAAAGTGATGCATTACATTGATTTGATGTTACTCAGACATGTAAATCATGTCTTCAGGAATGAAATGTATTAAAACAATACACTTTTATCTGTTAGCTAAACCCCAGGAAAATGTGTCGCCCAAAAGTCGCTCTTTGATGGTGGAGGAGACTTAATGGTGATTTGCATAAAATTCCTTAGGAGAAATAGCATCAGAAAAATAGGAAACACTAAATCCTTCCAGCCCAGACAAAAACTGTAAAACATCTGAGCAGCAGGAGACTTCAGCAGAAGCTGTTGCATTGCTGTCTGTGAGAAATTACAGAGATATTAAGGAGATCTCTTATGGTTCTCACATACTTTTGTCCCTTTTTTAACCTAAAGGGTAGTGATATTATTTGTGTTGAAGTGACATACACATTAAGTGATGGACACATGTGTCTAACAAGAACAGAATAAACCTGAGGCATGTTAAACTCCTACAAACTCTAACATCCTTGTATGTGTCCACACTTCATTTCCTCACTCTCATAAGTACATAACTTACATAGCAGTTTCATGGATGTTAATAGATAATAAGTCTTAAGGTTTATAACTGAACAATAATCCAGCGGTTTAAGGGGTTAATATACAATTCTTACTGAAATAAAACAGTGGCACATGAGAGAGATGGTTTAAAGCAGTGTCCCTACAACCATGAAAAGCAGCACAATATTTAAATAGCCCAGAACCCATTAATAAACACTCCTCTCTAATTTGCAGTCATTGCAGAAACTTTTACAAGGCATGCTCCAAAATGTCATGTCCGGCAACCAAAAAAAAAAGGGTAGCCCAAAGTAAAAAATTTTGGACCTTCAAAGGTCCAAAAATCTCATTAACCTTTAATTGTGTACCTAAAAAGGGTTCTAGAGGTGCACAGTATTCACATTTCCAGGAGAAAAATGTATATTTTCACACTTTTTAACCTAAAAAGTATTTTGGAAATGACAATTTTACATGCAAAGGTTAAAAGTGGTCCTGTGTAGATGATTAATATACTCTTAACATATTATCAGTAATACATCAACAATGTATCAGTGATGTAGCAGTAGTGAAGCATCTAAATATATTACAGTAAATACTGTATCTTGTAGATGTTCTGTTGATACATTACTTACATTAAGTAGATGTACTGTTAATACATCACTTCCGTTATGCAAAATCTCACTCAAGGCTGAAGCAGTGGAGTAAAGAAGGCACCATCATCGCCATCTAGTGGAGCTGAAGGGGAACAAAGGTGTACTGCACAGCTGGGAGGAGGCTCTTACTGGCGGACAAGGATAGAGGGATATGTGAAGATGAAGCTCGTCTCTGTAAGTTTATGATTTCTCAGATTGCATGTACTGGTCAGGCCACAATAAATCTAGTTCTGTACTTTCAGAAATGACCAAGAAAAAACACATTCTGGTTTCATTCAGTTTGGGAATGTTTATGGGCGCATATTCCAAACATATTCTTACTCTCAGCTGTTTGTTAAAGAAACTCAGTCTGAAAGGAAGAAAAATATTAAAGCAATGGGTGTGTGTGTTTTATGGAGCGTAATTTGCACTGAGTAGGCAGATGTGTGTGAGAGTGCGGGTGTGAGTGTGTATGTGTGTATGTTGGAGAAAGTGTGTTGTCTGGCCTAATGAAAGGGAATTAAGAGATTCAGTGTGATTAGAGTGGAGCTGTAAAGTTTATAGTGCAGTGAGAGGATAGACTGGCTGTGTGCAGTCACACACATTAGAAAGGACTGTTGAGTAATAAATACAGCGACACACACACACACACACACACACACACACACAGTGGAGTGAGTGTAACATTCTAAACTGTGGATGAAGGAGAGGAATATGTGTACTAAACTTTTTAGGAAAGTACGAAAACTAAAGTCGCCTTTATACAGATGTTGAGTTTATAAACCTCTGAATGTGCATGTAGTCTCTGTCCTCCTGTCATTCCTTCCATATTGTCAATCCTCTCTCCATCTCTATCTCTCTTTCTGTTAAAGTGTGACTGGATTGAGTGTGCTGGCAAATCTGTTTACAAGATGAATTTAGTCAAGAGTAAAGGGCTGATGTTTAAGAGGGTGTTGTGTGCTTTATAGTCGCCCAACATAAAACAAATTTATACTGTGTTCCTACCACACAGGCATTTTTACCCACAGGCAGTTTACCTATTAAAGAAGGGTCTCATAAAACACAATGTCTACACACACACGCACGCTCACACAAACACTCAGGCACTTGTACAATGCCCTCCTGAGCTGCTTAATTAACATTTAGGAGGTAAAAGATGCAAGAAATTTTAATTAGGTTAATCTTATAGATTATCATCAATCACATTCCACTGCAACAGCAGTAATTAATCATCAGCAGGTGTAAGCATGGGAAAATAATCAGGTACATCAGAGGTGTATGCTGTAATACTGTATCCACACATACTGAGTATGCGTGTTTGTGAGTGTATTGCTTGTTTTCATGCATTTTCAGGACAAAAATGTACTGATTTTTTAAGACATCTAGAGAAAAACAAGAAAAACTAATAACAACACAATGCTCTTGATGTTATGTTTTATATATATGTGTTTTATATATATATATATATATATATATATATATATATATATATATATATATATATACATATGTGTGTGTGTGTGTGTGTGTGTGTGTGTGTGTTTGTGTTGCCATGCAGGTAAACCAGGATAAACTCATCCGCCTGTTGCTACGTGCCTTCCTTCATTTGTTCACACATTGGTTCCAGGTGTAAGAGGGAGTGTAGAATCTGGGCTAAGGTACCAGACTGTATTCAGGCAAGAATGTGTGTGTGTGTATGTGGGTATGTACACGTGCGCATGTGTATGCGGACAAATAAATACCACTCGCTGCGGGAGCCGTGCTTTGTGGGTAGCGGGGTGTTTTTTCTCCACAGAAAGGCGTCTGTGTAGGCTTTAATTGGCGCTAATGCCCAGAGGGCACCCAGTCTCCAGCATGGGTATCGTCTGGGGGTCTCCAGGGGGTGTACGGTGTGAAGAGAGAGAGAGGTGCACTTCCCCTGGCCCCCATGGCCTTGCAGAGGGATGTGTGAGTGGGCTGTCTGCTTGGGAACACAGCTCCTGCTTCTGGAGGCCCTGTTTATACCCAGCCTGAAGGCCACAGCAACACCTACAGCTAATGAACACAAACGAATGAGGCTACACACACACATACACACATACATACTGCACATTATCATACATGCTCTCTTCTCTCAACTCAACCTAAGTCAAAGAGAGCTGGTGCATTTTAAGAGTTTGTCCAGTGTTGGTGCACTGTAACCATCTAGAACAGCTCTACTGAATATTTATTTTGGTGCTTTTTGAACCACAGCACCTTCATTAGACCCTCTTTACATCCCTTTGGTAGTACGTCATGCTCAAAATCTGAGTTAAGATAAACATTTGAAGCTGGCGCCGCTACCTAAGCATTGAACTTATCGTAAGTTTAACCACCAATGCTATAGCCACCCATGTTTGTGCCTCACTCTCTCTTTGGCCTGTCCTCTCAAAAGTGAAAGGACCCCTCATTTCTGACAAAATGAGAGCTCTCCCACAAGGTGAATCCTCTCCTGATTAAACTGTAAACTCACCCGGCTTGAATTCTTACCATAACTGTAGTACATAGAGCACTGAATTTCACTGCTCCAGTTGGATTAAAGATTAAAGCCCAAGTGCATTTCAAACTGTTGACGAACCTTAGATTTTTTTTTTACTTTAAGTCAGCAACACATACAACCGCAATTCCAATAAAGTTGGGACGTTGTGTAAAACATAAATAAAAACAGAATACGATGATTTGCAAATCCTTTTCAACCTATATTCAATTGAATACACTACAAAGACAAGATATTTAATGTTCAAACGGTTAAACTTTATTGTTTTTTGCAAATATTCACTCATTTTGAATTTGATGCCTGTAACACATGAATGAAATATACTACATCTACACTATTGTGTTCACTAATGATGTACACATTTAATTCATCATCATCATTACACTTTTTAGTGTTCCCTCCACAAAAAAAAGCTTGAAAAAGCCACCCAACCAGCTAGCCAAGACAAGGATCCAGACCAGAGTGTGTGTGGCGCTACAGGCTCTATTCCCTCTCTTTATCAGAGCTCTGAACACGCCGAGTTTCCTTACACTACTGTTCCCCATATTAGAAACTTTTTCCAGAGCCGGTGGCTATAACATCCCCATCAGCTATACACACCATGGCACAGCCTGAATGTCCTCTTTGTTCTAGAATCCCCCAATTTCATTCACTTGCAGCATAAAATAACAGCACTCAGAATAGCACGATTTGAGTAGAACTTATGATTTTGTGTAGGAGGCTGAACTGGGCTGGAGGAAATTAGATATAGAGAACAAAAACTACACTTCTTTACCAATGGCTCAGGGACATTATTTGGTTATTTTCACTGGCTTTAAACAGCGGAAAAGGATCAGGTCAAATTTGGTGCTGAACTATTTAGTCGTGGTCAAGAAGACTGAGTAACGTCCATCCTCAGACATTTTCAGATGATGTGTGTGGGTGTGAGTTGTCATATGTAGTTTGAATACACATGTGCCTACTGTAGGCGGAGTGAATAATCAATTAAAACTCCAATGCCCACACATAGATGAACATCTACTGCTGAAGGAAAACATATCTACAAAATGGTAAATTTATTGGAGAAAAGCAAACACATTCTATATTTAATGTAAGTTAATGTAAAGATAAATTACTGCAGGCCATTTTGAGCCCTTTCTGTAGGTCCGTTTGTGCCAGAGAATGAAAACATGATTATTCCAAAACAGATTTTTTATGTCAATGATGATATCATTATGCTTTAACCCTAAAAGGAAGATGCATTAATTTGGCTATTTATGCCAGTTAATCAGTTCTTCTCTGTTAACAATGTAATTTCTCAGTGCTGTTGTTCTATGTAATAGATATGTAATATGTAATGTCTCACAAACTATCTTTCTGTATAAACAAATACATTACATATGTCATGCTTTATCATTACCATGATTAAACGAGTAAATTCTAAGCCCTTACCCAAACTGTGCTCTGAGTTCATGCCCTCACTAGAAAAAAAAATCATTTAACATTCAACGATAATCTTTGCATCTTTCATACTGTGATAGGAAACACAGGTAACACTTCCTATGAATCGTGTACACTATATTTCCAAACGTCTTTGGTCAGTCAAGTTCTTCCACACCAAACTCACTCATCCATGTCTTTATGGACCTTCCTCTGTGTCATGTCGGAACAGGAAGGGGCCATCCCCAAACGGATCTCACAAAGTTGCAAGCATGAAACTGTCCAAAATCTCTTGATCTACTGAAGCATTAAGAGTTCCTTTCACTGGAACTAAGGGGCTGAGCCGAACTCCTGAAAAACAACCCCACATCATAATCCCCCCTCCACCAAACTTTACACCTGGCCTACCACTTCGTGGCTGAGTTGCTGTCTTTCCCAATCACTTCCACTTTGTTATAATACCACTGACAGTTGACTGTGGAATATGTAGTAGCGAAGAAATTTCACAACTGGACTTGTCGCACATGTGGCATCCTATCACGGTACCACGCTGGAATTCACTGAGCTCCTGAGAGTGACCCATTCTTTCACAAATGTTTGTAGAAGCAGTCTGCATGACTAGGTGCTTGGTTTTATACACCTGTGGCAATGGAAGTGATTGGAACACCTATAGTGTATATATGATGCATTAAATAATGCATTTGTAAGGCATTATATGGCATACATAATGCCCTATAATAATCAGCATTAGCTTGTATAATTGCTCTTAAATGGTTATAATCACATACATAATACTTATAAAGCAAGATTATATGACTTAATGAAGTCAGGTTTCATAACACACGATAATATCTGTTCACATAACAACAGTGTAAACACTAATGTTGTAATGTACTATAAGACTTTACAAAGCTTTATTACAGGGTTTAGTGATGTGAGTGTTTTAAACATCTTCCAAATGTTAAGGAAATTTTGTCTTAGTACATGATATCGTATATAGCGTTATTAGTGCTCTTTACGGGGTGTAAATGAAGTGGGATAATCATGCGTGCAAAATGTGTGGTGTGGGAGAGTCACTCTACAGTCCATGTCTACAGTCCATGAGTCTTACACACTGAGCATCAGATGTTGAGGTACTGCTCTGCTCCACAGGAACTGTTAAAAGTTAAAGCTTAAAGCTACTGATAACATTAGCTATATTAGATACAAGCCTGCTGTAGTTTACTGTTGTTATTACTGTTGTTGCTATGGGCTATTATAAAGCACCTCACTTTGCTGCTAACCTTTTAGCATTGTTTACTAACTGCTAACAATCTCGCAGCGGCTAGCCAACTAGCCTAGCATTACAATGTCCAGTTAGCAAAATACAAACAAACTCTATTAAATTCACACCACAAGTCAAAGTGGTGCCTTTTTTAATTCTTTTTTGTTAGGGGTTGAAGTGATTATACCAGCAAATGTTTACCTGGATGTTTTTTGGTTCTGCTGTGATGCAGAAAATATACCAGAACATTGTTATAGCACATTACAACACTCATGTTCACTATGTTCTTATGAATAGATATTGTAATGCATTAAGAAACCTGACGTTATGAAGTTAGATAGTCTAATTTTAGAAAGTGTTAATCCAGTAAACTTTATTTCAAGTGGTTAGGATTAGGTTAAGGTGAGGGTTAGGATTAGGGCCACAGGTTTTGGTAAGATTAGGTAAGTTTAGGCTTTGCGTAATGGAACATATTAACAATAATGGAATATATAATCAATACATCTACTTAATGTACGGAATGTATCAACAGAATATATTCAAGATAACTTCACTACTGTTACATCACTGATATGCAGCTGATGTGTTACTGATAATGTGTTAAGAGTTTATTAATCATCAACAATGGACTAACCCATACAAAGTGTTACCTATTTATATTATTTTATACAACTTTATAGAATTATACAAGCTTATATTAGGCATTATAAGGTATTGTGTATGGCATAAAACAGGTAATAAATGTGTTTATATTGCATTGTGAAAACAAACTACACACTGACACAACAAGTAAAGGCAATAAATTATATATATATATATATTGTAACTCAAAGAAATGTGGATGTGTAAATGGATATTGCCTGGTTAAATATTTCTGCTCTATGACAGATATTGACTGGTAAATAGTTCTCCAAGGAAACGTTTTAAAAATGGTTCTATATAGCATCAAAAATGACTCCACTATTGTTATGAGTCAAAAAAATCATTTTAGTACTGTAAGCAATATATCTTTTTGCTGAGAGTGTATCTTCTCTGGGGCAGATTAAAAACCAGATAAAAAGATGGTCACCAAATTCTAAGACTTGGTTGCCAGAGAGACACTTAGACCAATAGATGGTAATGAAGAAAACAGCAAAGCTATAACTTACAACTTGTAAATGGTCATGTAATGTGTTCATTACTATATGATTTGGCTTTGCTTTGCTGAACCCATGAGAGAAACTCGCACACATAAAGCTCTAAATGTTTTTTCAACAACGTGCTAAATTTTTCATGTGCTTATTAAACATTTTACACAACCCGATAAAGTAGAGAAAAAAGAAATAAAGGCTATTTGAAGAGAAGGCCTTTTGTTTGTTAGTTTTTATTGGCCTTTTTTGGTTTTATTTATTCATAGTGACAAAATCTGGACAAAACTTGCACTCACTGAAACATGCTATCAGAATACTGTGTTTTTGGCTTTAATAGCCACACACAGAATACTGAATGGTCAGTAGTCATTTCTAGGCCACTCAAAACAGGAAGATTGCCTTCTAGTCTCAGATTTTGCAGTTCAGTTCCTGTAAAACTAAGTGTGTGTGTGTGTGTGTGTGTGTGTGTGTGTGTGTGTGTGTGTGTGTGTGTGTGTGTGTGTGTGTGTGTGTGTGTGTGTTCATTTCTTCATTAGGGTCCTAAGTTCAGGGAGCATCTCGCCAAACTTAATGAAGGAGAGGTATTGTAATGTTGCATTGACTCGTGGTTGATGTCCAAACCACAACCTTTGGGCAAGACTCGTCTTTTCCACACGCAAACTCCACGCCAAAATATTTTATTTATGTTTTATTTCATGGGTTACTCAGACAGTCAAAGAAGTGTGCACACACACACACACACACACACACACAAACACACACACAAACACACACACACAAACACACAAACACACACACACATCTAACTTCAAGTTTTAAATCTCAAATTCAAATGTAGGAAAAGGATATTAAAGGGAATAGGGAGAACAAACAGATGAATGAGAGTTCAGATTTTTGGATGGATGAATTAGTGTTTTAATCTCTGTATAGAAAAATCAGTGCTCAGATTTTGGACAATTAATAAATAAGTGTTCAGTTATTTGGAAATATGAGTCAGAGTTCCGTTTTTCATCCGGTATGGGATGAATTCAGTTCAGATTTCTGCATAGATATAACGGGGAGCGAGGAGGCGGACGTATACGCTGAGATAAGCGAGATTTATTATGGGCAAATCCAAAATCAGGGTCGAGACAGTCCGACACAGATTGAGCCAACACAGATTGAATGGGGGGGCAGACATGACAGACCAACAATAAGCAGGTTAAAACAACACACAGTAACCAGAACAACCAACACAGCAGATAACAAAGACCAGCACAAACAAAACAACCAACAAACAACACGTCAAACGAACAGCATGATCAAACAAAGACCAGTAAAGACAAGGGGCAAAAACAGGGCTTATAAAACAGGTATAACGATGGACAGATGAAAACAATCAGGGGCGGAGTCAACAAACAAGGGGGCTGAACCAAAACAAAGGCACATGGAAGATCCAAAACACAAAGCACATGGACAGGACTGGGAGGGGCCAATCGTGACAATAGATGAATCTGTATCAAAGTTCTATATGGTAGAATTTGTGTTCAGATTTCTGGATGAAAAATGATGAAGTGTTCAAACTTGTACATAATTGAATGAGTGAGTGTTCAGATTTCTTGATGGCTGAATGTGTGAGTGTTCGGATTTCTGGATGGCTGAATGTGTGAGTGTTCGGATTTCTGGATGGCTGAATGAGTGAGTGTTCAGATTTCTGGATGGCTGAATGAGTGAGAGTTCAGATTTCTGGATGGCTGAATGAGTGAGAGTTCAGATTTCTGGATGGCTGAATGAGTGAGAGTTCAGATTTCTGGATGGCTGAATGAGTGAGTGTTCAGATTTCTGGATGGCTGAATGAGTGAGAGTTCAGATTTCTGGATGGCTGAATGAGTGAGAGTTCAGATTTCTGGATGGCTGAATGAGTGAGTGTTCAGATTTCTGGATAGGTGTATAAGTGTTCAGATTTCTGGATGGCTGAATGATTGTGTTCAGATTTCTGGATGGCTGAATGAGTGAGTGTTCAGATTTCTGGATAGGTGTATAAGTGTTCAGATTTCAGGGTGGCTAAATGAGTGAGTGTTCGGATTTCTGGATGGCTGAATGAGTGAGTATTCAGATTTCTGGATGGCTGAATGAGTGAGTGTTCAGATTTCTGGATGGCTGAATGAGTGAGAGTTCAGATTTCTGGATGGCTGAATGAGTGAGAGTTCAGATTTCTGGATGGCTGAATGAGTGAGAGTTCAGATTTCTGGATGGCTGAATGAGTGAGTGTTCAGATTTCTGGATAGGTGTATAAGTGTTCAGATTTCTGGATGGCTGAATGAGTGTGTTCAGATTTCTGGATGGCTGAATGAGTGAGTTATCAGATTTCTGGGTGGCTGAATGAGTGAGTGTTCAGATTTCTGGATGGCTGAATGAGTGAGTGTTCAGATTTCTGGATAGGTGTATAAGTGTTCAGATTTCTGGATGGCTGAATGAGTGAGTGTTCAGATTTCTGGATAGGTGTATAAGTGTTCAGATTTCTGGATGGCTGAATGAGTGAGTGTTCAGATTTCTGGATAGGTGTATAAGTGTTCAGATTTCAGGGTGGCTAAATGAGTGAGTGTTCGGATTTCTGGATGGCTGAATGAGTGAGTGTTCAGATTTCTGGATGGCTGAATGAGTGAGAGTTCAGATTTCTGGATGGCTGAATGAGTGAGTGTTCAGATTTCTGGATGGCTGAATGAGTGAGAGTTCAGGTTTCTGGATGGCTGAATGAGTGAGAGTTCAGATTTCTGGATGGCTGAATGAGTGAGTGTTCAGATTTCTGGATAGGTGTATAAGTGTTCAGATTTCTGGATGGCTGAATGAGTGAGTTATCAGATTTCTGGGTGGCTGAATGAGTGAGTGTTCAGATTTCTGGATGGCTGAATGAGTGAGTGTTCAGATTTCTGGATAGGTGTATAAGTGTTCAGATTTCTGGATGGCTGAATGAGTGAGTGTTCAGATTTCTGGATGGCTGAATGAGTGAGAGTTCAGATTTCTGGATGGCTGAATGAGTGAGTATTCAGATTTCTGGATGGCTGAATGAGTGAGTGTTCAGATTTCTGGATGGCTGAATGAGTGAGTGTTCAGATTTCTGGATGGGTGTATGAGTGAGTGTTCAGATTTCTGGATGGCTGAATGAGTGAGTGTTCAGATTTCTGGATGGCTGAATGTGTGAGTGTTCAGATTTCTGGATGGCTGAATGAGTGAGTGTTCAGATTTCTGGATGGGTGTATGAGTGAGTGTTCAGATTTCTGGATGGGTGTATGAGTGAGTGTTCAGATTTCTGGATGGCTGAATGAGTGAGTGTTCAGATTTCTGGATGGCTGAATGAGTGAGTGTTCAGATTTCTGGATGGCTGAATGAGTGAGAGTTCAGATTTCTGGATGGCTGAATGAGTGAGTGTTCAGATTTCTGGATGGCTGAATGAGTGAGAGTTCAGATTTCTGGATGGGTGTATGAGTGAGTGTTCAGATTTCTGGATGGCTGAATGAGTGAGTGTTCAGATTTCTGGATGGGTGTATGAGTGAGTGTTCAGATTTCTGGATGGCTGAATGAGTGAGTGTTCAGATTTCTGGATGGCTGAATGAGTGAGAGTTCAGATTTCTGGATGGGTGTATGAGTGAGTGTTCAGATTTCTGGATGGCTGAATGAGTGAGTGTTCAGATTTCTGGATGGCTGAATGAGTGAGTGTTCAGATTTCTGGATGGGTGTATGAGTGAGTGTTCAGATTTCTGGATGGCTGAATGAGTGAGTGTTCAGATTTCTGGATGGGTGTATGAGTGAGTGTTCAGATTTCTGGATGGGTGTATGAGTATTCAGATTTCTAGATGGGTGTATGGATGTTCAGCTTTTCAACAGACAAGTTTTCTATTTGATTGGGCCAGTGCATCATACATAAAGAGTAAGCATGACTGGCTTGGTGAATTAGTGGTGGAGTGTCCACCGTCACTGAAGAAAGCCCACAGTCTGAATGATGAACACATTGAATCTGAGGAGGGGTACAGGTCTGCTGGTGTGTTTCATTTTTTGTGTGTTTGTGCATCGAATATGTTTGTGCGTGAGAGGTGTGTGGAAGTTTCTAGTGAGAGGTGAGACAGAGTGCAAAGATAATACAGTCGTCCTGACAGAGAATGAAAGAGATATTAAAATGGTCTTGCAGCGAACATGGACCACAGTCAGAGAACTCTCTCTCTCTCTCTCTCTCTCTCTCTCTCTCTCTCTCTCTCTCTCTCTCTCTCTCTCTCTCTCTCTCTCAGCCACCTCTGGATCAACTTCTCATTTTCTTGTTTTATGTGTTTCTCCCCCCCTTCCTTCTCTTGCTCTCTTACTTTTCCCCTCCTGCTGCTGGCACACTTTGATTATTTCTCTTTTGAGGCAGATTTAAAAAAAGAAAAAACGGTTTGACAGCAAATTGCTCCTTTTTGCATTCTTTCCCCTGGCCAGACACCAAGAATTGGCTTTCCATCACACACACACACACACACACACACACACACACACACACACACAAAGGGCCTGCATGAGTGCCACTACCTTACCAGGCTACTCTGTTCCCATCAAACATGTAACAATTTTTCAACCTGTTAAAAGAAACTCACGTACACCCCTGCTTCAGCGCTTGTTAACTGTGTCTGTGCAGTGTGTGTGGTGTGTCTGTCTCAGACTTCACCCCAGCTTCATTGCTTTGGTTTCGATATACGTGTTTGTGTGTGAGTGTGAGTGTGTAACGGCTAAATCTCATTACCAGGCCCGCTGTAATGTTACACTTGGGAAGTGATTTCAAAAGCATTACTTTGTGCTCCATGTCGGCTGCAATTTATGACATGGCAGCTTGTGCGTTGTTTTGCTATGTTGCTGTATTGGTTACAGGTGACGGTGAGTCAATGGAACTGCGTATACGGGCCACTTGTGGTTCAGATGCATGATTGAGACATTTTACTACAAGACTTTGTACTGCAGAGACGTCGAGGTACAACATGAGATAAAGTTTCATTATTCATCAATTACACACAAATGTACACCAGTTTCCAAGATCAGACCACATCTATTCTGAGAAGTCACCCTTTAAACTGCAGAGCTTTTATTTAATTATAGATATTAAGACCTAGTATTTGGTAACTATTACATTACTGGGATGGTACCCATGGGTACATGTTCAATACATTTAGTTTAGGAACATAATTGAATGAATCTTCACAAAAGTAACTTCAACTTTTCAGTGTAAGTTATGTAACAAGACTTTACTCTCATTTTGGTCCTTTGTATTGTTCTATTAGTGGTGGCTGAAAAAAGGGAGCTAGAAAGTGTCATTGACAGAGACGATATATAGAACTGTGAAGTAACTGAATGCTTTTCATGGATAAATGGTCCTTCTCCACAACAGAAAGCCAGTGGTATTTAAAGGACAATATAAAATGGGTTGATGAAAGGTTTCTGCTATTGTTATAAGCTATAGAACCTTTTCTTTGTAGAACTATGTAAACAAAGTCAGGTCATTCAAATCTGAAAGTATATTATATTTAAATGATATTGACTCCATACACCATGTCTTGAGGTTTTGTTTTATTTTTCTAAAACGTTAGGCTATGAAAAGCTACAGAAGTGTTTCTTTTCCATGGAGAATTTAATGTAATGTACCTTTACAATGAAATCAAGTTACACAATTGGACCTTAAGGCCATTGTGGTACCTTTGAGGGGACATTTACATTGTGTGTAACTAGATGAACAAAAATATACTCATATTGTACCTTTTTTCTGACTGTGTCTGGGTGTAACAATGAAATGTGTTACTGTAATATTGCAAAGTTGTGACTGTGCATTGTGGAGAATGTGCATTCGATTATAATTATGCCTTCTGATGCGGCTGCATTACTTGAATACCAAAGTTTGCAAACCATCAGCACTCACTCCTCCTCACTCCAGCACTCCTCCTGCTGCCCAGCTCTAGTGTCTTTACTAAGACATGCACTATGTGCACACCATCATTATATGTATTTTTATATACATTATACATCACTTATATTTTTATTGATCCAAGTTTTGTTCTGATTCGTAAAGCTAGTGTTGTGAATTGAATTGTGGGCTGAGTTTGTGATTACACCCCTAAAAAATATTTTAACTCCTTAAAATCCCAGGCTACTTACATCCATAAAGCTTCAGTAACTACAGGGACTTCAATGCTGACTGAGCTACTCTTAAGTTAGAGAACCATGTAGTAAGACTTTTGGGCTCATTGGTGGTCCTAAAGGGGTTAACCTAACCATTGATAACCTATCCATGATCCACAAACAAATGATTTCTTTTGGATGTACATCTGGGTTGCAAGTCCAGACAGAACTTTTACAAAATGTATGCAAAATTTCCATTCAAGACAAATATTAATTTCAAATGACATTTATTTTGATGCATGTGACACTGTTAGGATAGTCTGGGTGTAGTCATGTAATCATCTAACATTAGAATGGTGAAAGATTTATTCTGACTGCCTAATTCCTCTCCACTCAGTATCACAGGGAAAAATCTGCAGTTCTGTAAGCTTTGTCCAACCTCACAGCAGTAGCTATAAAAAACACATTTGTGAGCAGTGCATGGATAGGATACTTACATTAAAGTGCATTAATAACTTTGATATTTGCTTTGTGCACCTGGGAATGGTTATATTGTTAGGATAGACCGAATGTGATTGAGTACTTAAATCTGGTGTACATACTGTAAATTCTATATATTGTTTTAAATTATTAGTAAAGTGTTTATTTTTACATAAATGGCTGCAACTGTAACAACTGCAATTTCCCCCTGGGATCAATAAAGGAATCTGAATCGGAATCTGAATCTTTGGTTGAAATTGTGAACCGATTCAACAACATAGTCCATCTTGCAACACTTTAATTCCAAACAATTTCTCAGTACAATAAATGGATTTTTGTCAACATTCTGGAAATCTGCTCAAACCTGGCAATACTGCGTATGAAATAAGGCATGTGTGGGCAAAGCATGGATAGGCCAATTATTCGGTAACTCCATGAAACTAATATATATGTTATAGAGCTCTGAGCATAAGGAATAAGAGGTGTTATACCTCTTACAGTTTGTTGGGTTAAATAAGATGACATGACTCGTAACAATAATTAGGCTTAATCTGTACTAAATAAGAGCCCATAGTTTAATAGCCAGTTTAGGTGTTCAAAAATACAAGTCATTTTAGGCTAAATACGTCAATTACATCAATTACAATAACTCGCTACATCAATAGTGGGTCCTTGCATAATATGTTATTGCCACATTTGCCAGACTTTCAGACTGCCAGGCCTTTCCTTCAAAAAAAATCTCAGGAGACAGCCTGGTTGGAGAAAGGTTAGATAAACAAATTAAGTTCGAATGAAATTAAGCTTTAGGTGTAACAAGGCCCCTTTCAAGCCAGTCAATTTTTTTCCCCTGTAAGGGTAATGAGTCAACAACCTGGAGTAACACAGGTGCCATGGCTGAATATTCCCTCTGCATCAGGTCAAGGTAATCACATCGGCAGATGATTCTGATTCAAATCTGGCTAAAGGGCAACATGACTGGGGTGGGTTGGTGGGGTGCTGCTTTCTTTTTGACTCAACACGAATTCACAGAGAGGCTGTCATGGTAACATAAGACAACAAACATGAGCAAACACACTTTCTTTTTTGTTCCTCTGGCTATTTTATGTGTGAATATTTTTTTCATATTTTATTTTCCTTAACAAATCAGGGGGGGAGTCACCTCACCTGAATACAAGCCGCTTTTGTCCCGGGAATGAACTCAGGCATTACAACATTTACAGCACAGACAGACAGAGAGACAGAGAGAGAGAGAGAGAGAGAGAGAGAGAGAGAGAGAGAGAGAGAGAGAGAGAGAGAGAGAGAGAGAGAGAGAGAGACCAACCAAATCAATTGGCAGAAAAGGTGAGATAGATAACCAAAGGATTATGATCTTGAAACATCAAACAGAAAATTGTCTAATACAGCCAAATGAGTTCTTCCATTGGTCAGGACTTCAGGAGCTGAACAGAAAACATGAAAACATCTCTCTTGGCATCTTTTCTGCAAATCCTGGATGACCAGATATGGTGTACCCACGTTTCATACAGCTGTTAGATATAGAAAACAGCAGCAGCTCTACTTTCTTCAGAAGGAGTGAGTGTTATGAGATAAAATATTGACATAAAAACTGTTATGAGATAAAATATATATTAATTTGACTGTTATAAGCTTCAAATAAAACATGGAACGTCTTTTACAAGCTTCAAACATCAGCATTTAATCTAGAACAGCCAAAAAATGTTCAGGCGAATCGGCATTAGCTTAGCATTACCAAACTATTAGAATCCTATAGTGATGCCAGCAGAAATGAGTATAATTGTAGAGATGTCATCCTTGTTTTATGTGTTTATGGATTAAAGTGAAGGCCTCACTCTTATAGTCATGGTTCCACCACTGATAGTTTGAAAAAGATGCGCTGAATATGCAACATGAAAAGACACTGGGAAGGAATGGAGTGGTAAGTAAAGTTAAACTGATGGAGAGTTCATGACCTCTTTTTCCTCAGGCACTCGCCCCATGGCACTGTCTGATCAAGGTGGGGTGCATTAATGCACACACTCCCTGAAACACACACTCACGCACACAGAAGCCCTTTTATGCAGCAGCAAATGGAGCCGTTGTGTGACAGCTGTATCCAACTAGAGCCCATCTAGGCCTTCTGTTTTACATTGCACTGCAGAGAGGGTGGAGGGGCTGCCGACTGAACACTGGACACCAACCAAATCAAACACACACAGACACACACACACAGGGAGGGAATACAACAGTAGCATGCGGTGATCTTCCTATTCTCCTGTTCTCTCTTTCTCTCTCTATCTCTTGCTCTCTCTCGCTCTCTCTCTGTATGAGAGCGGTGATTCTAGGTCTGTGGAAATGGGGTGGCCATTCGGTGGCCAAGGCAATTTCAGAAGGTCCAAAGTGCATGAACCCATATGACCCAGAAAGCAATTTTAGTCTTAAAAATTATCAAGAAATATCAAACTTACACAAAAGAGGACAAAAGCAAAAGTTACGGCATTTGCAACAGATAAATAGGTGAGGCTGCCATTACACAACTTTCATACGGCTTTAGATGTTTAAAATACATCATGTGATTACGTTGAGTGGCATACTTCAAAAGCACTGATTTCACTCAATCAACAGACAAGAAAATGAAAAACAGAAGATTAAGTTAACTATCTAGTAGTTCACTATCTAGTTAATGCTAACAGGCTGCCTATACCAGTGTTTATTCTTCTTGAGCCTGCTGTTAATGTGATCTACATAGATTCAAAATCTCTTTTTTGAAGCCCTCTAAGTTTACACAGAGATCAGAGTCATTTGGGATCCAAAAGACGAACATTATGATGAACTCAATGACCTTGCAGTGCGTCTAGGACAGGATGAACAAGTCTTCAAGTAGGCTATAACTATGATGGCTACCTAAACATTCATTTTCAATGGCTTAACATATATTTATGTTATATAAAATTATATTTAGTAAAGAACCCCTATAGGCAGATTGTTCAATGGCAGACATTGATAGAGATATAGAAAAAAGAATCCCAGTGTTATCTGGAAGAAATATATGAAGATGAAAAAAATCGGCAAATATGTAAGTAACACTGCGGAGATGACTTTACGGCATATCAGAAAATATAAGCTGATAATTTGGCTCTCTGGTGAAGCAAAAGTATCTGTTGTTTGTAATTTTAATCTCTCTTTTATGCTTTGTGAAACTGTCAAGAAATCAAGTTGCAAGCAACTCACAACATACAATTTGTTGCATGAAAGTTCTACCGTGTAAAGCCAGCCTTACTCTACAGAAGCTGAAGTTTGCCAGCTTCTTATTCAGAGTTTCCATTCCACCTTAAAAGGTGCAGCAGTTACATGCTGGCATCTGTACAGCAAAGTAACTGCTGCACAAATTAAGGTAGAACCTAAAATTGAATAAGAGGCCAACTTCACAGTCTACAAATCTTACATGCACTCTCTCACAAATATACTGTCTTCCACACACAGCTTACACAGCTATAAGATAAAAACAAAAGTATACGTAAAAAGCATTTGCAAAGTGACTGATTCCTTTTTAAAGCAGCTAACCTTTACCACTCCTAATAGAGGTGCCAAAAGGGTTACTTGGAGCACTTACATAAAACAATACATTTTGATACCCTGTAGAACATTTTAGTTTTAGAAAATCAAATGAACAGTTCTTTAGGGAGCCAAAGTGGTTTCTTTTATGGCACAACTCCAAAGAATCCTTTTTGGCACCATTACATTTAACAGTGTAGGGTGCTGAACCAGTGGCTGAAAGCTTTTCAGAAAGTCTCCAAAGCTCATATTCCACACATTTGAGGGTGACTGTTTACAATACTGCAAACAATCTCAATGCACTGGCATATTCAAGCCTGAGGTTAACCAAGAACCAGATGCTGTTCTGGGTGATCATATGATCTAACCACAAAAGACTAGACTTTTGGCACACTGCAGTGCTGCCAACACTAAAGTTTTTTGATAGAAATACATGCCACAACATGTATATTAGAGCCCTAATCAGGAAACATTATGACTAGTAAACCACAAACAACAGACGTTTTTGAGCACCATAAAGTGCACTAGATCACACCCACTCAAATACACAAGATGTAGGTTTTCCAAGTTCTCTGCAGTGGCAGTGGACATAGTTTTGTGGTTTTTTATTTAACCTTAAGAGGCTGCAGTTATTGTTGGTGAAAACAAAAGTATGTTGTATTGTTTTAGTAATTATTTCTCACTTAAAATAGAGAAAAATGATAGAAAGTCGGACTTATAAACTTTCAATTGACATCACATGTAAGTTTCTATGTAGTGGAAGAGATGTTGTTTTGTGATTTGACTAATGAAAAGTTGTTACCATTGTTCGACATCAAAACAAACAGAAAAAAGAAAAAATGCATGGTAATTTCTTTGTAATAAATATACAATTACATATTATGTATATGTAATTCCAAATGTACAGAAGTAATTACATCTAAACAATGATGTAATTATGTTATTACACTAGTATTGCCAAACAGCATTCGAAACTATTAATGTCCAAGAGTAAAGCGCACAGAATTTTCAGGCAAAACAAAACAGCATTGCATGATCAGTCAAATGTATTTCACCATAATCCTGAGACAGTCAACACAGCTGAAGTGTGCAATATGCCCAGACAGCACGAATGAAAGCTCCGTGAGAAAGAAAGCCAGACAGGATGACACTTAAGAGACAGACAACACATCACAGACACCTGACCTCACGTTCAGCTGTGGAAAACTCAAATTCATAACTTTAATAACAGCCCTGACATGTTAGATCCCCATTTTATTTAACATCAGCGCACAACATCACCTTCCAAAACACAAACTCATGCTGCGCTCTATGCCGTCACATGTTCATAAAGGTTCGCCACCAGGGCGCATAGCGGGTGTTAGCACTAGCATGTTTTCAGTAGTGATCTCATCTGGCCCGTCTGGCAGCAGCGGGCAGCTTTCAGCGGACTGTAATGTTTCAGTCTGACCAGAAAGTATGTGAGAGCGGGAGCCCTCATGGCGCTTTCACTGCCATGGCACTCCACCACAAAACCACTGTGGCGGCTGCCCAGCGCCCCGGAGCCAGCACCCTGGCACAGGCCTCAGCCCTGGAGGAGTGTCTCCATGCCGGATGAGCAAAACTTCTGAAGTTCCTCTGGCCTTCTGGTGGAGGTGTGAATACCAAGCGCCCACCCCAAACTGTGTACCTCAGTGGTTCCCAACCCAGGTCCTGGAGTACCTCTGCATATTTTGCTGCTTTCCCTGCTCTAGCACACCTATCCAAATAATTTACCTTTTAAATTCTACTGACCCATCAGCCCAGGTCAGGTCCTGGCTCCTATACTCACCTCTTAAAGGTTCTTAGCTTTTATATGGGTATTTCAAGGAAATATATATATATATATATTTAAGTGGTATTGAAGCTTTAACTCAACTTTAAAATAGTTCTTCACACTCACAGATCTCCTTTACAAAGACTCTCTATAAAACCTTCATCTCTGCAGGGAACCAAAAGTGGCTCTTCTATGGCACTGCCCCAACAAAACTACTGTGGCTCCATTATTTGTTGAAGTGTAACTGCATAACTTACATATTAATTTCAAAGTAGTTGCTGAATAATTCATAGCAAACACTGATTTTCTTCTTCCTATCTTGGTCTCTTCATGCCTTTTCACAATGTATGAGCTCTCTTGCAATGCTTAAAAGATTTTCCATGGCATTTGCCTTGGAAAGAGCAGATTCAGCAAAGTCATCCAAAAGAATGTGGGCTAAATTGAATTTGGCTACTAGGTAAAGGAGACAGTGGGATTACTTCACCATTATATATTTATTTATCGGCTTATTTTTGACTGGAGGCTGTAAAGAATGAGGACCCTCCACACTGTTATGTCAACAAGTAGATTAAATAATTGTGCTGTGCGCTATAGTAAGTACAGTACTGTGCAAAAGTCAGAGACCACCTACACCAAGGCCTCAACAATTAAACAGAATAACTATTTCTGTGTTTACCTTTGCCTTTATTGCAGCTTCCATGCTTTTTTGAGAGACTTGCTTTCAGTATATCCAAGAAATCGGTGGTTGGCGTAGTGCAGTGGGTAACACCTCTGCCTTTTTCACTGTAGACTGGGATTCAATCCCTTGCGCAAGCACCCTACAATATACCAATAAGAGTCCTTGGGCAAGACTCCTAACACAACATTCGCCTGCCTGTGTAAAAATGATCAAATTGTAAGTTGCTCTGGATAACAGTGTCTATATAACATTATAAAAGTAAATCTGCAGGGATTATTTTTCCACACGTCTGAAGTTCAGTTTTTACAAGTTGGTTACTTTTTTTAATAATCTCAAAATAATCCCAAACACTTTTAGTGATGGTGAGGTCTGGGCTCTAGGCAGGTCAGTCCACCAGCAGCTTCTTTGTTTCAACAACTACTTGGCAGTTCCACATCCTTCTCACAGTGGAAGGACTGACAGACACACTCCGAACTCTTTTCAGATCTGAAACAAGAGAGGAGCTTGATGTGCTCCTCTCTCTCAAAAACGAAAGCTAAAAGTACTGTTTAACTTTGGAGTTGAGCTGAGCTGAAGGTTTTGGTGGTATACCAAGTCTTGCATGGTTGCTGAGTGTCCCATTTTCTATATAACCTGTAAGTGTTGAAAGTTCAGTATGGGTTCTGTTCTTTATGTGGAGCACATGCTTTGTTTTTTCAGTTATGTTCCTTTGACTTTTCCCTTCTTTATGTAAGTGTATTTCTTTCTAATCTCATCATAATCGTTTCCCAAGTTACCCTTACTGGCCATTTTAACTGGATATTCAATAAACAAAAATGGGTCTCTGACTTCTGCATAGTACAGTACATATTTCTATTTGTCACCATCTTTAAATTCCTTCAGAGCAGCTGTTGCAATGTTGGATGAATTTAGCAAAATGTTGGCTAAAGTATTATTTACCCTACTGAGAACTGGTCTTGTTGTGTCACTGAGTTTCAGTTTAAAATGCTAACTGTAGTTGACTGTATATGTAGCAAAATGAATGGACTCTCCACCACTGACCTTTCTTTCCCCTCCAGCCCTTGCCTGTATGTTGCATCACTTTGCCTATATCCTCTTCCCCTGTATCTACTCAAAGCTTAGCAGGTCATTCTCACATGTGGCCAGCACACCTCATCTGCTCACCGTATGGGGGCCAGCAACAACCTTCAGCCACGGTGAAGCATTTCACCCATCACACACACCACCCCATCGGTCAACACAACTTTGAAGAGATATGACTGTGTTTGATGCAGTTTTGATACAACACTGACAGAATAAGGAGAAAAGACCTTTACTTTTTTCATAAGCTGAAACTCTATATATGTGTGCGTCCAATGCTGAGGCATTTGCATAAGTATCCAAAGAGGAGAAAGATGGATAGTGACAGACTGAAAAAGAAACACCAGAGAAAGGGTGATCTCTGGACTTGCGCGCAGGATGACAGAAGAGAGAAGCAAGGAGGGTGGAGGAAGTGATGAAAGGATGAACTGAGAGAATCCCCCATCACATTAGCATGTCTTCTCTGTATGCATTCACTAATGCACACATGAAAGCAATTCATCCTCTTCTCCAGATGCTGAGGTGAGGAGCCCCTCCTGCATTATTTCTGCTGCACTACAGAAAAAGTGGAATTCAGCTGGAGCCTTTCACGTCCCTCAAAAGGACATCCATTTCTTATAGTATGCATAATGTCACTGAGCAGGAACATGACTGATGGGCACACACGAGAGAGAGAGAGAGAGAGAGAGAGAGAGAGAAGAAGAAGAAGAAGAAGAAGGGGGTAGAGAGCCAGAAAGAGTCCACTGGAACTGAAATTAGAATCATTATTCACCAAATACAAAATGTATAGACATGGTCAGGGGAACCACAGGGGGACCAGGCATTTGACCCACCACTTTTCAAAGTACTGAGGTGATGACCCACCGCTTTTTGACTGAGTTCAGGACACTTACATTGTCAAAATAAATAAATAAATAAAAATCTACTCCCTCTCAACTGCAAGGCCCACTGACCTACAGACACAAAGAGACAGAGTCAAACTCAGCAGTGGACCCAACCAAAATCTCCATCTCATTTTGAGTGTGGGGACATTATCCAAACAATGAAACTTTTGTGAGTTTGTTTTTCCATCAGAGGAGCTGCAGCTCACTAAATCAGCAAAGTTTTACTGTGAAACAAAAACTATTGCACCTGGTCACAGTTTGTTACCACGCTATGTGAGACCGACGAAATGTCAGCATGAGTATTTCTTACTGCTGCTGCTCTAAAGTAACACTTGGTGCTCTTCAGAGATTTTTGTCAGCAAAGTTTGCTTACACAGGGTCAAAGCATGCCCCTGCCACACTTACAACCCAGGACAATATCCGTGTACATTTTGGACTTTGTGTCAGTCACATGTGCAGATGGTATTTTATCAGAATGTACATTCATACCTACAATGAAAGTAGGTTGTATATAAGGTAACATTCTCAGCAAGAACAGCCACCAGCTCCTTCACTTGTAAATAAAGTATAGAATCTATGGGAGGCAAATCCAGTCAAAAAGGAAATGAAAATGAAAACAATAAAATGTCAGAATTGCGTCAGAATCGCCATAATTTCTCAAGATAAAAGACTATTTCTGGAAAAAATAAAAATGCACATCTGTAATTTTTAAGTTTTGCAAGGAAAGAAAAGGGTTAAATTCCTCAAAACCTGAGTGTAAATGTAGCCAATAAGGAATTGTTTTTCTCCATTATGTCTTGGTAGATAAAGCTAAGCATGCTTTCCTATTGGTAATGATCTAACGAACAGTTAGATTACCTATCAACATACTTTAAAGAGACAGTGGAATCAACCAGTCACATATTAATGCCAGTTAGTGGAACCAATTTCCTGAGAAAAAACATCAAAGCATTCTGGAAGTCTTGGATACATCACTGACTGAATACAATTGGCAGTCTAATCAATGGGTTGTTAGAAGTGGAAAACAGTAGCAGCAGCTTTATCTCTGGCCTCTCTACTAAGAGAGTCACTGTGAACCTACCACAAGGCAAAATATATGGTAACATGTCTGTCCCAAGCTTCAAATAAATCATGGAATGTCTTTTAGAAGCTTTGGATGTTTAATCTACAACTGTCTTTTTTGAATTTTTGGTTCCAACTTAATCAGTGCAGAAGTTACAATTTGGTGCTGCTGAATTTTCTGTTTCTTTTTAAATGCTGTGAGGTGAGTTTTTGTCATGTGTTAAACGAGTTGTTTATGGTCCAAAATTAAGGCATAACTCACAGAGTAACGATTCACCACTGTATTACAGACACTACTGTTCAAAACTTTGGAATGATTGTTGAAAAGTTTGGAATCATATATAAAACCCTCTTTACATTTCAACCAATTTGTGGGAAATTATAAATTTAAGACATTTTCAATGATGGACAGAGTAGAAGATTCTGTAACAGCTGCAAAATCTGTAAAGCACAAAATTTAAGTTATTTTTTATTTAATAATACTTATTTGTATTTCTGATTTTTTAAAAATTGTGAATGGACAATCAGTTTACATTTAGTTTATAACTTTTCAACCTACACTGTGTTGGTCTGTTCATCATTACATTTTCAAATTATACAAAAAAGTAAAAATGGTCAAAAAAGAGATACAATGTTTTTGTGCAATAGAGACAATATGCAACTACCTATAAGTTATTATATCTAACGTACCTATATTTATAACTATCTATTTGTGATGAAATGTTCTAAATGTAACCCTAACTTTAACGTCTGCAACCAACGAGAAATGACTTTATCCTTTTGGTTTCAAATATTGAAATATAATGAAGGGGAATGAAGGCCATAAATGTACTGTTATCTGCATGACCACTGTGCCCACTTTAAAATCAGCTGCAGCAGAGTTAATCGGTATGGGTTCTGTTCTTTATGTGGAGCACGTGCTTTAAGTTGCTGTGCTTATGGGCTGCCAAGAACCTGTAACCACCTCTGGAATGAGAACAGGGCCTTTCTTTAATTCTTCAGACACAATCCCTGATGCAACAGGGAGCCCATAATATGATAAACCCACAGGACCACTCAAAAGATGATCTGATGGTGAATGCAATCTTCCAAGATAGGCTCATGGCTTTTTTTCTTGTTTTTTTTTTACATCCAGACATCATATGTGACGACACAAAACCAACAGATTCAATTTTGTTTCTGGTTTGTTTTTATTCAAGGCAGGCTGTGAAAACGGGGAGGGGGGGTTGGGGGCGGGACGCATGGCCAAAAAACTGAAATCACTCCTTCAAATAAAGCTGGATGGAAATGTGGAATTAACCGGCATAGCGTTGGTTTGGGAGCGATGAAGACTGAGGCTAAGAAAGTGGACGAAACTGAGCGCTGACGTATACAGAGGAGCTCGCTGCATAAACCATGAAAGGGAGACAAGGCTAAACAAAAACTGTGGTTTGGAGCTGGCTGCGTTATATAATGGTTTCTTGGTCAATGTTCTGCTGTGCTTCAACCATCTGATAGAGACATATGATGACAAAGTTCACAGTTGGGTAAGAAGCATGGTCTGGATGGGTTGGGCTTCAGGTGTTTAAAATTTCATCTCGTGTTCTAATGGCCGTAATTCATTGTTTGCAGTTAAATTTGCATCAACATACATTCTAAGCAAAAGAGATTCAATGTGGTGCCCGAAATGGGTCGATAACTTGTAGCAAAATATACATGTTCCCTGTCATGTAGAAGAAGTACTGATCCATGGAAAGGACCACTTAAGCACTGGAATGGTTCCTTGAGTTGTGGTGGTTCTAGGCCTTTCCTAGGACCTGCCATTTCTAAAGAACGCTTGAAGAAGTTTTTGTATGTACACATACACACAGATGACATTACTTGCAAAGTGTCACAGTTCCAACAAAGTTGAATTCATTAATGCACCATTATTGAAAATATACTGATATATTTCTGTCTATTTGTTTTCAGAAAGAATAACCCTTTCCAGAAACCCTCTCCGGTGGCTGCAGCGAAGGAATTCATTTGAACATTTCATTTCACCCTCAAAGCCAAGCAGGGAATGTCTTTGTCGCTTGTATTGTCGTTGAGTGATGTGGCGGCTTGGGTTACTGTTTATTTTACTGTATAATTACAGATGGAGAGGGCAGAGAGCAAAAGAACACAGAGGAGCAATGAAGAGAGGGAGGGAGAGAGAGAGAAAGGGAGAGAGAGAGAGAAAGGGAGAGAGAGAGAGAGAGAGAGAGTGAGAGAGTGAGAGAGTGAGAGAGAGAGAGAGAGAGAGAGAGAGAGAGTGAGAGAGAGAGAGAGAGAGAGAGAGAGAGTGAGAGAGACTATCACATTTCAACCTCTCGACCATCAGTGGAAAACACATGTTCTACAGAGACACCCAAACACTGAGCACTGACAGGGTGGGGACGGGCCAAGTAACAGTAACAAAAATCTCTACATCTCAGACATAGAGAACATAAACTTCTCTTTCAAGCCTTCACTTGCTTTCTCTTTGCTAGTTACCGAATGTTACGGGGTTTTACTGTAATCTATATTTTGTAATGTAGAAAATGACTGCATATTCTGCTCAGCTAATTAGGACAGTATACAGGTCAGACTGTGTTTATTAGTTAAGGTGATCTTTAGGGTATGTGAACTTCATATGTTATTGGGTTTTCAGTGTGTGGTCAGAAGTAATGGACTTATCTCTCTCCCATTCACATGCCAGGATGTGACAAATACATATATGTCTTGTATATATGTAATTACGTACATGTAAGACAAATATGGCCTGTATTTATTACATATATGTAACAACCTATATGTAATAATCTGTCCCATAGCTGTGATATATATGAAGGGTTTGATAACAAAACACTGTATATACTGCTTTTTAAGATTTTAAAGTTTTTTTTATTTATTGCTGTAAGTGAAAGTGTTTTTTCATTATGTCAGTATATTCTTTTCAAAAATTTGCTAGATGGAAAAATTGTTACAAATGGATATACAGCATTTTGGAATTGAAGTCTTCAATGCCTGCATGTAATAATATGCTCCATGTTATGCTTATGTAAATATGTACTAAAGTGTTCCCGTCTTTTCAGTTTTAAACAATGAAACATGAAGCTGTTATGAAAGCACTTTACAAAGTTCGCAACTTTTTTTAAAGCCTTCTTTTTCTGATTTTGTCCTGAAAACGCACAAAAACAAACTCACACCCACACACCCTTACACTTTCTCTCTGGCTCTCTGTAGACAGGCTCCCTGCAGGGTGCCACCAGGTCCAGGGAAACTTCTGGAAACTTGCCTGAGGATGCTGATCGTTGTTGACGGCTCTTTGGAAACACGTAAAGGGAGCCGTGGCGCACATGCACTTAAACACCTTAAAGGTCTGCATGTTCTTTCTGTTCCATCACTTTTATCCCTCCCTCACTCGCTCATTTGTTCTGTATTTACTGTAACTTCACAGAGCTTTAGGCTGCCTTTCATGTGGCTGCCTGTGTTAGAAACAGAGAGAGAGAATGGAACCAGACAAAGTTCTAGAATCTACCAGCGAGGGCCTCCAGCGCACGGCTCGCTGTGACACAGAAACGTCAGAAATATACGGGGAGGGTCGAAGGGCCAAAAGGGAAAAAGAAAAGAAGGAATGTTCATGACATGTACAGATGCTTATAACTCCAAAAGGTATGTAGATAGAAATGTTTTATGTTATATGTGTTGGCAGTGCCAAAGTCAAAGGTTTGTGACCCATTACAGATCACTGGAGTTTGATGGCCTAAATTCTAGAGGTCCTACATTCAAGACTTCAAAGTAGTACTTTTACAAATACCGGTCTATTACTTATGGTTGTCTTTTTCTCTCTCTCGGTCTTTCTTTTTCTCTCACTCGCTCCCTCTCCCTGGAGTCCAGAGCCCAGGCCTGAGTTATTTTGGTTAACCACTTTACCTCAAAGCAGAGGGTTCTGGAGTCAAACAACCCGTTTACTGTTCAGCTGCATGTCTGCATTCAACTCCTGACATCCAGCCATCTGCACAACAAGAAAGGGCATGGATCCTTCCCTTTCAGCTGCGCAGGATGAACATTATAATTCATTCTTTCACAATTTGATTCTCTCTGATGTTGACATGGTAGCTGCATTCAAGCTGGATTCAAGCTGCTTTCGAAAGATCTGACAGATCAATTTGTACAGTTAAAGCATCTGTGTAATTTACCTAAGCTGTCCCCACACACAAATATAACTATTGTGAGGATGGATAAGCTTTACAGAACATTGGCAACAATTCCTATGCTATCAAGCTGGACTAGGTTGTTTTAGCTGATTGAAAGTAGGAGGGTTGGAAACAAGAATGAATTTTCCACCATACTACTGTTAACTTGATTACATGAAAAAATTACACCCAGTCTATGCTAACATTATGCTTTTCACATACATACAAATTCATTATAATTAAAAATGAATCATGCATTCTAAATTTCCTTATTTTAGCAGTATACAAAGTTGAAAGGGGTTGTTGCCAACATTCCGTGCTGCTTATCCCACCTCACAACAGCTGCTAAGAAACAATGGGTTTGTGGGTTTTCCCCAAATGACCACATATAGCACAGATTAAAACACGCTGAATGGATGTGAACATCAAGATTTGGTAACAGAAGTCCAAACTCAATAACAATAACAAGGGAGCAAGACCGTGTCTATTGATTTCATTATTAGGTCATTCACTCCACAATTATTACTGTCAAATGATTAACTCTGCACATTCCTATTGGTTTAAAATCTTGAATCTTTCTTATAACTGCACAAATTACAGTATCTACTCAGGTAAAATGAATCCATCTTGAAGAAAGCTGAATTCAAACAATGAGTAATACAGAAAATAGATTACAAGCCACATTTTAAAGACAACCTGAATAGGTTCACCGAAGGTTATAACTTTGCACCTTTCATGAATACACAACACTCTGAAACTCCTGTGAAAGATGATTAATGTCATGTTGTGTGGGGACTGTGCAGTGGCTCCTGTGGTGTGCCTTCCCAAGGAGGCCCTATAATGTTCTTTGCTTATATATAGTTGAGTCTAGATCTGTAAAAACACCAGGAACTGCTCTACAGGGTTAAGAGTTCAGGTATGCACGCAGAACCACCAAAGTCAGAGAAATGTGTATAGCTCACATGTGTGGGTCACTATTTCTTCAAACCATTTGCCGGCATGAGCAGCAATGTGGCCACTGAAGTGGAGCAGCTCAGCTGTGAGGCCCTCGAGCCCTTGCAAAATTTAAAGCAAAGAACGCTTCCATTGTGGGTGACAGGCTGTGGTACAAGCCCTGTGGTTTAAAACTTAGTTGAGAGCTATAACTTTTATTTTGCTGTAAATGTAATTATGTAATCATAGATTATATTATATATTGGGTTAGGTTACCGCTCAATTTGCATTCTGTATTGACAGCTTAGAGTCTGCATATGCCTCGTTCTGATATTAATCATTAAAATCCAGCAAAAAATGATGTCGTATGTCTGCAAACCTATGTTATATTTTTTACCCTAATCTTAATACAAATACGTAGGTGGATGATGAAAAACCTGTCCAATTTGGTAAGAACTATGAACCATAGAACTAATTGCTCCCCCAACCCTGCTTGATTCAGGAAAATGTTATGTTTTATGTGCCATTTAGATGCTGGTTGATCTTTCTTTCCGTTTTGGTAGCCTGATTGAATTGGTCCAGTAGTGCTAAGTGGTGTACTGCAAATAAGTAGCTAAGTCTGGTATTGGATGTTGCTATGATGACACTGTGCAGCACACCAGAATTTTGTGAAACCAGGCTTTTTGAAGAGCATAAAACATGTGAATTTTACATTCACATTTGTGAAACTACTGTAAAAGCAATAAAAGTAAACTATGACACTTCACAACAGCTTTGCAAGACTAAATGCACATTCATTTTCCTTCAGATTCAAAACACGACAAAATATCTTCTATTTTGGAACAAGCACATGGCACTGGTTGAATGTTTAGAATGTGCAGTTCTCACAGAATTACTAATTCAGTAAGAAATAATTACCAAAGAACTACACTATGCTTTTGTTACCACCGGCCATAACTGAGCCCTGTAAGGGTTAAGAGTCCAATAAATACTTAAGCAATACTGCTCCTCCATGAGGCCATCAATTTTTTTGTATTGCACTGGGGGAAGAAACTTTCCTCTGTTCAGAATGCTCCAGCATGGGGCCAATGGGTGAGGAGTTCAGGGCGTACAACAGGGCTGCATGTTGGGACCTAGCATAAAGCAGGAAGTATTTCTGCTGGTCAATAATGAGGTGTGACAGTGAGAGAGCACGTTAGGGGAAGGGTTATCAGTCATGCACTGCCCCGCAATAACCCGAGGAAAGAGAAGCAAAAAGTGAGGGAGGGAGGAGATTCCCACCTGGAACAGCAGATATACCCCTTAACTCCCTAAATGACTATGACGTTCATAGCTAGGCTACTGGCCTGGATTAACCTCACTCTGAGAGCTGAGAAACTCCGATGTATCCTCAATGGGGGTTGAACTTGCACATACACACTGATCTCAGATCTCTCAACACAAATAGTGTAAAAAGAAGAGCCTGAAGGACCTTCTCTGGAAGACTAATCCACGCGTTGAGACATGCATATGTAGGGCAGGCTTGCATACAATTAGTCACACATAATACAAGAGGAAGAGAAATATGTTTTGCTCTTGATTTTTTAGCTTTCGCATACACTTACGTTTGGCCTAGCCCAAGCCTGTCAGTCTGCGAGCAGAGGTGAACCAGGGGCCAGAGGAACTCATAAACAGGTGAACTTGGTGAAGTAAGAGGCAAAGAGCATGAGCAGGTCACAGCTCACCAAGTTCCCATGAGCGAAACAGTGTGTATATGTATATATGTGTGTGCGCATATTTGTGTGTAGACCCTTAAAGAGTAAAGTAAGGAGAGAAGGGAGCCCCACCACTGCCAAACCCCTCACAAGCTCTCGCTAACTCTCGCTGTAAATTATCATTATGTTTGCGGCTAGCGTGCAACAAATCAGCCTCCAAACAGAAGCCTTGTGGAGTTCAGCGAGGAGCTAGCGGTGCTGTGAACGCAGCGGCTAACGTTAACAGCCAGCTCTTTTCCTCCACAGGGAGATTAGCGAAGCGGTGGTCTACAGGCAGCGAGGATGATGAAGACGGATGAAGGGAAATGTTACAAATCATCAACTTTCGAGAGGCAGAATAAATTTAGCGAGACAACGAAAACTAAAGAAAAAACAGAATGGACAACAGTTCATGCTTGCTTTTTCAACTCTGGGCTAATGGATGAAGCAAGCTTTGGTTTTGTAGTTCCCCCGCCCCTTACGATAAAACACAAGCAACATTAGCAATATCTTCTGTCATCAAGCCTGTGAAGCGAAGGGGGTCACTCAAGAGCTAATCTCAAAAGTCTGTGCTCCTGGTCACGGTTTTTCTCAGCTAGCGTCATCTCGGATACACTCGTCTCGTCCTCGTCTCGGGCGCTGCTCTGCCCTTCCAGTCCTTCCTGCACTGGTCACACTCCAGGCTCAATATTTTCTCTCGTTTCACTCCTGAGCAGCAGCCATGTCCGCCAGGCTTCTGTCCTGCAGGAGAAAGATGGCGTGGGTTTGAAGTCAAACACAGCCTGATATCCAAAGCACACATCCAGGAGGCTTTAGCGTCCCATGCAGCGTGAACTCAAGGGTAATGTCCATCACTGGGGCCTCCGCTGTCCACGGTGGTTGGCGGCTGTGATCCGGGAAAAATGTGGCAGAGCAAAGAGGAAACAGAAGACGGCAAAGAGTTCTGCAAAGTTTAGAGATGAAGCTGCATTTTTGGACTGGTTCAGGAACTGGGGGGGCGGTGGTGGGGGGTGGGGGGTGCATGCATCTAAATCTGCTCATTGGTGAGCTGTAAAGCACTTCATTTGCTAATTGAATGAGATGAATATTATTCCACCTAATTCTAAAATGAAGCAAAAACTTCATTTTTCAGTACTTCACTGAGATGGAACACTCGTATGAATAAAGTTTTCCAGACTTTTTGGCATGGACAGATGGTAAGCCGGGAAAGAACCTTATATATTAAACCGTAATGTTGAGGTTCTTAAGACTTCAGAAAGGTTCTTCAAACTCACACATTATTTGCCAAAGCAAGACTCGTCTGCGAACCAAAAGTGGTTCATCTGCGAAATCACTCCAAAAAATGACTTTTAAGAGTGAGGATATTTGGAGAACCTTAAGCATACCAGAAATATTACTATGAGTTCATGATTCAACTACATGTAAATCTTTCATTTTAGGATCTGGAGTTTAGATGGACAGACCCGAGCAAGCTTTAGTCTTCTGTGGGAACTGGTCAAGGCCTGTCACTCCAGGCTAACCCTTA
Source organism: Pygocentrus nattereri (assembly GCF_015220715.1). Classification (NCBI taxonomy): domain Eukaryota; kingdom Metazoa; phylum Chordata; class Actinopteri; order Characiformes; family Serrasalmidae; genus Pygocentrus; species Pygocentrus nattereri. The sequence continues at coordinate 27,481,442 of NC_051212.1, forward strand.
CACCCTACTCTTGAGGAGGCCATAACAGCTTCATTCGCTTTATGTGAGTCTCTGTGGGCCACTGAGGGGCCCTGACTTCTTCACCTCATCCCTCTCTTCCTCCTCTCTGTCTCCCTCATCTACTGACTCTTTTTAACTGGGATGGCAGTAAACCTTCCTCGTAGGGGTGGGAGTAGGGTTTACTGGTTCTCCAGCCAGGGCTGTGAGTGTTTATTTATGCTCCGGTCAGTGGGAGTACAGGCCTTTGGGTGTCAGAACAGAGCTACTGTGGGATGGGAAGGGAAGAAGGGAGTGTAGCGCATTTAACCCTTTATATGCTGCTCCAAAGTACTTCAGCATCAAAGTACCTATGCATAAGTTATGGCACATAATATTTATATTTACACAAAAGTTTTGATGACACAATCTAAATGCTTGAAAAGTGTTGTACTTATGTTAAATCTGATATCAACGCATTTGTTTTTAACCATAAAGTATCAGTTTCCTGATCATTTATTGCTGATGACACTCTTAAGCACAAGAAATTGACAATATTTCATACATATTATAAAGAAGCATTGTTCGTCTCTGCTTTAGGTCTGACTCAAAATCATTTCATGTCTATGATATAAATAACAAAAACAACCACAACAACAATAGTAACAATGTGGTGCCACTGCATCTGAGAGTGTTCTTTATTTTTATGCAACCTTGAGGCCCATATGACCGGCTGTAAGGGTTCCCTGTACAAAAGGAATGTGTGGACAGTTAGTTCACAGCAGGAGGAACTGTATTTATTCTGCATTTTGCTGGGTGACTGATAAAACATTAAAGAAAGGCAAACAAAATACTGACTACAAATACGCAGTAGATCTAGAGCTACACATTCAAGAGACAATCGACTACAGCGATACATATACAGCAAATCATCAAAGGTCTACTCATCTATCAAATCTAGTGATATATCTTCCTGCAACATACCGCACATTCCTATAATGCAGCCAATACAAAATGATGCATGTGACCCCCCAATGTTAATCTATAGCAACTTATATCGGGCATGTGGCGCTGAACAGCAGCATGCACAAAGCCTTTACATAAAGTAATGGCTTTAGTTATTGCAAGAAAAGTGTAAAATGAGACATTGCCCCACAGAATTGTCCCACAGACATTGTCCCCCTGATGCCTGCTTAAGCTGAAAAAGGGCCAGAAAAGGGGGGAAATCAATAATAGGACAAAAACACAACAGAAATCACAACAGGTTTTGGAAAAGATTAGTCAAAGTGAACAGGTACTGAACAAAAAACAGAATTCAGCTATGGTTTTATTCATGATAACACACCCCCTCTTGTGTTCTAATGCTTAAATGCATCACAGTAATGTTACCACAGGATAAATGCCATTTGTGGGGCCTTCAGGACATGACTGACTCTTTCTTGATGTATGAAAAAAGGCTTTTAAATCAAATCTTAATCATGAACATGTTTTTTTTATTTGGAGGTAGTCACAATAGCCCCTATTACAGCCTGTCAAAACTGACTTCAGTCACAACCTGACAACTTAACATGGGCTTGAAGTTATATTGTTTTACTTTGGCCCTCAGATGAGAATACTGCAAAAGCACAGCTCATAGTATGTTACTCATTCTGCCCAGCTTGTTCTTCATTGGTTTCCACTGAGCTGAGGAAGGCACTTGTTTGCTCAGGAACAGAAAGGAAGTGGACCACACTAAGAGAACAGCCCTGAGTCACAGGAAGAAGAGAACAACATAATACCACACTTCCTTTCCCTTATGAGGAGACACATGGACCCAAACATGAGGCCAAATCTGGCTGCCCAACCTGTGGTTGGGATTGTGCTCAGTGACTCATGTTCTTCCATCTAGAACCCACATAGTAAGGGCACAGACTTAAGGCTGTGGATATTATAGTGGAGCGGTTGGAGTGGTTTATGTGACATGCCCAGAGGCAACCTTATATATTTATGTCCAAGAATTTGAGTTAAGAGAGGAGAGATAGAGGAAAAGTATGAGGGAAAGAGAAATAAACAAAGGAGAAGAGGGGGGACCCTTAACAAATGATCTATCCATGCTTTGACTGAAATACATTCCTTCTTACCAACTGTTGCTAGGTTGGACAAGCTTCACAGAAAGTTGACAAAAATCCCATCCAACTAAATAAAGTGTAAGATAGTATACAACAAATATAGGCATGGTGGCATCATTGTTGCCTCCTATCTAGATTTGCTACAAAAACATAGTCCAACTCAGTAGCACAGGGTTTTAAACTAGAAACTGTAAACAATGACTCTACTAAGGTTGAATGGGTTAACATTTTGTAAAGCTACAGAAGAATGCATTTGAAAGTGGAGCATAAATATTGCAATTACACTTTGGTATGGCACACCAACAGAACTTTTGGTTCACTGGGGTTTATTGGACAATACTGGGCATAAACGGGTTTAAGATGCCAAAAAAAGCCAGCTAGTGATGGAGTTGAGGTAAAGAAGCTCTATAAGGTCAAACCCTGTTGCCTATACTAGCCAGGCTCCTGCAGTGTCAGTAAGAGTCACTTAACAAAGTAGGCTTGGCTGCTGTTACACTCGGCCTCTGATTTGGGCCCATCAGGACCAGAGGCCGGATGCTTGACCAGGTCAGTGGTTCTGTGGTTTTTCCAGTCCAGCTTCTGGTGTTGTGACACATGCTTTCATCATAACTATGTGTGTGTGTGTGTGTGTGTGTGTGTGTGTGTGTGTGTTGGATACTGAGGCCCCTGACCACCCAAGCACATCCATTCTCAAATGAGCTGAGAAATGGTGTTATTGTCTGTCAAAAATGATACGCGTTTGACAAATTTGAGGTTAAGGGTAGTTGAAAGGCAACGTTTTACTATACATATTTGCACACAAGCTCCTGGAAGTGCAGTGACTATTCACTATATCTGGGTTTTTATTCGCGATTCCCATAGCATCCAGCTAATATTGCTACAAGACATAAGAAGGGTAGCTGTGATGTGAAAAAATATGTATTTATTTTTGGGGAATCTGAAATGTGTGAGGTATTTGCCATTGCAATCAGATGTTTAAAGGTTTAAACAAGATCTGGTTTTCGTCTCGTCACTATCAGTGCTGTTTTATGCTCAAATTAGGTCATTCTACAAATATTGCTCACAATGCTGAAGGTGTGAGGTAGGTGGCATCGTCCAGATGTGTCCCCATACAACATATTGCTTTAATAAATCACACCTACAAATGCTTTATTGAAGGTAAATGATTTGTATTTTACTTTTCCCCTACTTCCAGAGGTGTTGGCGTAGTAATAATTAGAAGGAATGTCCTGCAGTCATACAGCTCCTATGTTTTACACATCATCTCACACCCAATGTTACACATTGCCATAGTCAGAGATTACTTTTAAAACAGGCAATAAACTTCAAAATATTCAGCAGAATGGAATGGTAGGGTGTAAAAAATGGTTGTTCACCAGAGGAGGTGTATTACAGTAAGGGACATATTATGGCTTTAAGCCCACATGTGGCCTTGGCTATTCATTAGCACATTTTTACACAATCTAAAAAGCATGTTCATTCATACTGTACCTAGCTGTGTGAGAGTGGTCCAGTCTCAAGTTTTAATGCTACAGTTCCTGTCTGTCTGTATGTCTACCCATCTGTTCTCTCCAACCACTTTTATTTGTCTTTGTCTTTATTTCTCTTCACACCTCCACCAACCTTAGTGACAGAGTAGAAGGAAGAAGCATAAAGAGGACAAAACGATGGACAGAATGGGAGTCTCACACTGTCTCTGAAATGCTTCAAGAAACACAAAAATTAGAAAAGAACAACATTTTGCTTGGAACAAAAGCAGAATTGAAAATGTAACTGCTAATTGTTCCAGAAAATGATTTTTACTTACTATGACTCTAACAGCACTTTTTTTTCCATGGCATGTATACTGTATTAATTCAGTGTATCAATTTACCCCTGCTATGTAACATCTGGGGGCTTTTTTGACCGTTATTACACAGCAATTCATGGATGAAGAAAAGTCAGTGCAGCTTACTGTCAATGTTTTGTTAACACTAACATTGTGTTAAAGTATATTAAAGTAAGACACCACTCAGTGTTCCTCTTCAATCAACACACACAAACACTCACACTGCTTTTCCTTCTAGGTCGTGGGGGGGTCGGGGTTGTTGGCACTGATGCCTATCCCAGCAGTCACTGAGTGGAAGGCATTATACTCCATGGACACGTCTCCAGTCCATCACAGGGCTCCTCAGTACCTCACTAAACACTCCTGATTGAAGTGATGATGGTAAGAACCCACTATAGCATGCCTGTGTTAGACTATCTATGCTGATTAACAACATCTCAACTCTAATTCACAAACTCACAACTCAAACTAATTCACAAACAGTAAGATTTCATAGTCCGTGCATGCAGTCTGTTCTTTCCCATGCAAACACAGTTACCATTATATTAGGCCAACATACAGCCTAAAGAGAACAAAAGCAGCCTTTTTTATTATTATTGTGCTCTAACCAGTCTAGGAATGTTCTGTTCGATTTGGTACATAAGTACAAAAACATTCTAATATTGGTTTTACTCAGAAAGGACCAATTGAGTTTTCATTCTGTTTCCTAGTACTGGTCAATTACAAGGCTTTCAAGACTTAAGTGGGGGTTCTTCTGTCTCAAATAGGCTAAAGATAGAGGTTCCCATTACTGTAAAGTCTGTGCTGCTCGTAATCACTATGGGAAACTTAAGTTTGAGGTTTAGAAGGTCAAAGCACCCTAGCCTATTACAGTTAAAGCTACATGCTGTATACTGTATGTCCCAATGCTTCCCACAGCATCAGCACAATGTACAACCAGACACTAAACACTGGCACTGACCATAAAGTCACTTCCTATGGAGATATAACGGTGCCCTCTACCCTGACACACAGGAACTGATCGCAGGTCAGCCGCTTTAACTGGACCAATTACCACGCTTACACAATCAAACAGACTGACAGAGGGCCCCTCTGCTACCCCTGCAGACCCGAGCGCTGTCGTTAAAGCTCGGTCATTACTCCACACCAAAACCATGCTGCTGGGGTTTAATAAATTCACCTTCTTCACCCCTCTAAATCTGCCCCCCCCAACCCCTCGCTCTCTGCTCTCCTGTGCGTCTCTTTTTTGTCTAACGAGAACAGGGTGAAAAGTGCAAAAACATACCACAACAGAGCTGGAACGTATTTATTGTGAGAGCACAGGTCATTATTTTAGTGTAGAGAGCCCTGTGAAACTCTGCCAGGGGATAGTGATGATGTGTGTGTGTGGAAGAGAGAGAGAAAGTGTGTGTGGGGGGTAGATTTACAGCCGTAGTCCAACTGCCTCAGCCACTCATTAGTCCTCACCCCCATAACACGCACCTCAGCTTTGCTACACAGCCCAGTACAGACACACACACGCAGAGGCCTCCTCCCCTGTGATAGTTTTAGCAGAACCCATCTGTACAAGACTCGCGAGGGACACCCACAGGTCAAGGGGCAAACAAATTTTCTGTCAGATTTACTGGTGCAGCAAGGTTGGTGGCAGTGCAGTTAAAACGTTCAGCCCAAGTTCAACCTATAGAGTTGAATGAGGCCAAGCCAAAGAACAGGAACTGACAACAGACTAATAATGACATTTATTACATTGAACATAAAAAGAGAATATCATATAAATGTCTGCGAGAGCGCTTCTGTGGCTGTGTTGATAATATTGCTGCTGATTGAAACCTTTTTTACTGTGTTTTCTTATGCTCGAAAAACAATACTTTCAATTTCCTTGTTTTTAGTATGTACATTGGTGACACATGAATAAAATACATTAACTTTATTATTTCCAAAAAAAGTCAAATAAAAGAATAGCAACTTGTCACTTAGAGCTCTGTCCTCTTGTTAACTTACAACCAGTTCAAATGAGAGCTGCTTCGCTATGATGATGCCACAGAGAAGTTGTGTTGCAGAGAAGTTGAACTCGATATAAAACTCAAACTGGAAAAGAATTTGAATTAATTTTATTTATTACATTTCAGACTAAAACGCTATTACCTCTCAACCACAGCTGAAGCCTTAAGATTTGGTTCTTCTGTAGGCTTGTTCTGCAGATCCGAACTGCATATTGTTGCCGTTTGGCAACAAAGTCTTTCTTTTAATTTTGTTACCCGACATTATAAAAGTCAGATTTTTCGATTCGTTTGGGAAAGTGAAGGTCTTATGAGTCCAGTGGTATAGTTTTTTTGATCACGTCACCCTGATGCAGTCTATGCTTCACCACGCAGAGAGGTCTAGCATCTAGCCACATGTCTGAGACTGAGACAGAGCTGGTACTGAGCTCCTGCTACCTGAACTGTGCCGAATCGCATTACTATATCACCTCTCTTGTTAATACACGCTGTGCAATAAATCACAACCGCTACTGTAATGACTCTCACTGCGCACTTTAGACTGTAAACACTTCTGCTATTCCTAGTCATGTTTATACTCATTGTGTTGTAAACTACCAGATACCACTTAGTGCAATACCAGCTAACAAATCTGTCTTATATATACAGAAGGCCATGAGGTAGTTATAATTTTCTGGATTGTTATATTGAGTTAATTATCTTGTTATCAAGAAAACAAAAATGTTATCTTGAAATATCAAATCACCTATCTTGTTATCTCAAGATAACCCAGAAAATTATAGCAACAGCTCATGGCCTCTCTGGACTTCTAAATATATACTAGGTAAATATGCAAAGAGATATATTTCAGTTTTTACTCTCTCATATTTTACTCAAACCTATGTCTATTTTTAATTAATGATATTTTCATTTATTTATAAATAAATGTGTGTTGGGTTACTTCAATTATATGCACTGTATATTGAAGTTCCATAGTTGCATTCTGTTGCTATATGGCAACAAAATATAAAGTGCCCCCAGACCCACCCCCAAGAAACTACTTACACATTTGAATCAGGTACATTTTAAGTCATGTTTTTTTCAGTATGCACCAGCTGTTCTTTACATTGTGTGAAAACATCATGATGTATGGAGCAATTGATTTGGGCCAAAATCACTTGGGGAAAAAATCTTGTTACACTAACTTAACATAAAACGACAGTGACGACATGCAGAATATGATCTGCATGCTCTCCCAATGGAATACTGCGTTATTTAATAAAATGAGTTATGATTGCCATTACAGGACAAATGTATGGGTCTCCAGTGACCTGCCTTTGAGCACAGAACACTGTAATGGTCTGCTGATAAAGACACGGCCTATTACTGACCCCAACATACACACAACACACATGCACACAAATCTGTTAATGGAGTGCTGATGAGGACATGCTTGTACTGTTAACCTATCACTGACCCTCACAAGGGCTGTCCCATGGGAACCAAAAAAAACCCCACACACACATGCACACACTCACATACACACATGCACAAACGCGCACAAACCACTGTTAATGAAGTGTTGATGTGGTCAAGAATGTTTTTTGTACACACACATCCACGCTGTATCCACGCTCCAGGTTGGCAACCATATGCTAATTTGATCCTCAGTTCGCACTGATTTACTCTCAAATTTGTCGCTGTAATTGCATTAATTTAAAGCGCCGTTTAAATGTTTTAACCTTAAGCTGTTAACGGTACTTCAGGTACTGTAAGGTTTGACAGGGGAGAGACAAACGCGGATGAAGCTAACAATATACCAGGGACAGACAGAATTCGAAATCCACAAAACCAGTTCCAAGTCAAAACACGCAAAAGCCAAAAACCGCCAGCTAAAGTACAAAAGGGTGAAACCAAAAGACGAAGTCGGTAGGAACGAGAGAAAGGGTCATAACATGTAATCATAGGAGATACAGAAATCGCTCAGTATGTTCTTATGGTGGAGATGCAATACCTCGCACCAAACCCTACTTTGGACCAGTCTTAAATAGTGGCAATGTAGGTCAACCTGTACAGGTGCGTCAGATCAATAATCAGGTGACTGCGAGCGTTGGTAGTGACGCGGGCGCTGGTACCGAGTCATTTGATCACCCAATGCTGTCTGGGAGATTGAGTCCGAGATGGGAGATGGAGTCCGAGATAGCATCCGAGTCCGCCTGAGGCGTGACAGGTACAACTTTCTGACTCACCATTCTGCACATTAATTATGCATGTTTTGTTGTTACTAGAGATGGAACCTTTTAACTGGACTGAAATTAGAATCTTTATTAACCCAGAAATACCGGTATTAATATTTGGTCACTATACAACCATGAAGCTGCAACAATCCTGTCTTCGTGTGCAAAATTAAATGCCAGCAATAGCCTGTTTACTCTGGCTATAAACATTAGGAACTAATGGAACTTTTTGCATTCTGCATTATGACATATATTCCCACTAGGAATAGTGCAGTTTTCCGGGAGTATTGTTTACATTGGGTTTTTACAAACCCCACAGTATTCTGAGCGCTAGTATGTTCATCATTGTACAGTGTCTTCAAAGCCACTTCTTCTACCACTACCTCCTGAAGCTCCATTTTCAGATGTTAGTACGTAACACGACTCCAGTGCCGTCGTCATTATATATAGCTACACTATCTAGAAGCCTTTGCTAACAGTGGTTATTATCCCAAATGGTTTCTGTGTCACATTTACCAGCAATTTTCTTCCTTACCTCTTTAAAAAGCTTAAGCTACCAGGAATTCAACATCAACAATGTAATCTCTCCTACATCTTCTTAGTATGAACAGTAAACGTTAGCTGCCATGCTATGTCATGGATCTGCCTCACCGCACTACAACTACAGTGTAAAAGGGAAATCAAAATGTCACAGCATAACCACAGTGATAAGACACAAAGCTAGAGGCATGTTTCTGAGTGTGCAGTGAAATGTGGATGTTAGGCCTAAATACAGCTTTAAAACCTGTAATAAAAGAATGTGAGGGTGACTGCTAATATAGCTAGCCTGGTAGCTATGATTTCCTACTCATATGAAGCTGGTTTTCCTAAAACTGCTAATGGTAGGCTAGCTAACTATTGTTCTGCATGCAAAGTCTACATAGTTTTAATCATCTCAAACAATTTTTTTAAATTTTGGAACACAAACTAAGACAACATTACACACAGAGAGAAAAAGAAACAATGACTCGGCCTAGCATAAAATAATCAAGTTGACAATGTTGCTGACATTGCGTTAGATTAAAAGGACTTACTGAAGTTATTTACAAAGTATAAAGAAAAAAAGAAAGGAAGGAAAAATAAGTGAATTGGACTGTGAGTGGAAAATGAGTGATGAGGCATTTTGTCTTACATTCAGCTTAACCACCAGCGGACCACATTCAAAGCACAAATTCATGGACAATGGGCAGAAAATAGTCACAATTTTTTAAATCAGCATAATATATCACATGACTGTACAGTTTATGAATTCATGGCCGCACAACACCTGCAGTAGCTACTGAAACTCTACAGCGTTGTACAAAACTGTGAAGTCGCACTGCTTTGGCAACTCCAAGCGGTGCTGAGCATAAGCAAGGATACAGAGCAGACGATATTCAGTCACAAGTCAGCCCCATGAAGTGCTTTGCATCAAACAAGCTTATAGACCTACCAAATCAGCCACGGTGCGTGTGTAACACAGCTTTGGTCTGAAACATAATAAAATGTCATTCAAATTCTTTTCCAATTTGAGTTTCACCAGAAAATTGATACTCTTCTTGTGGCATCACCACAGAAAAGCAGCTCTCGCTTGCACTGGTTGTACAAGCTGTAGGTCAAGGAGAGGACAAACTCTAAGTGACTGGTCACTGGCCTAAGTCAGTAAGAGAGTCCAAACACAAACTGCATCGCCACCAAACCAAAAACACACCACATCTATCAGTGTAAGTTCATGTGTGACCAAAGGAAAAGAGTGCATAATTTACTTGAAGGCCAACCAAACAAACAAAATTAGTCAATACTGTCTCCACAACCCCTGCAGATACTTGCAGCAAGCCAGAGGTATTTTGAATTATCTGCCTGGACATTCCAAAACACAGTCTGCTAAAGCACTTACATTTCTGAAGGGTCATTGCTTCTTCTATTTTTTTAAATATAGCAAGCTTGAACAGAAAAAAATCCACTGCCTGTTATTTCTTCAGTTGGGAAGTGCATTGTTGGTACAAATATCTTGGTTTCTTGCTTAAATATTTAGTTAGTGTAATAAATATATGCAGTGGCCCTTATAGGAATCTTCTGCGCCTTCAGAATTGGCACTTAGGCCAGAGTCAACTAAATCTACATTTTGCACAAAGAAAGGACAGAAAGAGAGGGAGGGAGGAAAAGAGGCAGGTGGAATAATGTGGAGGTGAAATAATGAATTTGTGGTGAGAATCCCTCAGTTTTTTTGTCAAACCCCCACCGGCATTACACCAACTGGCCAGGTCAAAGTGAAGACAGAGACCACATTTCTATTGCCGTCAACAGACACTTCTTACCCACAAACTCCAGCTGTATACGCGCAGCTTTAATTATGGGATTATCATACACCATTATTATGGGCTGAGGGGTGTGTGTGGAATCTTATTGTTCCATTTGAAAAGGACAACAAAAGTCACCCATATGGAAAAGAGAGAAGCAATAACATTCAAAACAACATACTAAATGTCAGCATCACTAAATGGTAATATACGGTATGGTGCGGTATTGGGGTCTCTAAGAGTGCATGTGTCAGCCTGCAATGCTTGTCATGTGGTTGCAAGACAAAGAGCTTTCAATTAGCAGGATGTGTAAAGGGTGTAAGCTATGAGAGGGGCGGGAAGTGTTTAAGAGCTGATTTGTTAGGCAAGAGACAGACATCATAAAAAACCTTCCACAAAAACCAGGTTCTAAAGAATTCAGGTCAGGTTCAAGGAGGTCTGTGTACTTTGTTTGTTATCCAGGCTTCCTTAAGAAAATGCTGCAAGCATCAGAGTAGATTAAGGCAAATAGTGACGCAAAACAGGCCTCAGATTTTAACGCTTACACTGCAGGCTGCACGCTCATTAATCTGAAGAATTTTTCAGTATCTACATCCTTAAAACAAAAGCTCTAACAAATGGGTCTTTGCTTAGATATTTATAGGAAAACTGTTAATTACTTAATTACCTTTAATTATTTTAATTATTTAACTTTATGTGAAAGTACATTATGTGAAGATTCTTCACTCTCAGGGGTTTATTAAAATAGGTGCCAAAAAAGGACTCTTTGGAGTGATGCTATAGAAGAAGCGCATTTATTTCCCTTAAGAACCTTTCAGTGGATGGATCTATAAAAATCACAGAGACTCTAAAAGGGTGTTTATTGGAGTGAAGCTATAGCAGAAGCACTTTTGGTTCTTCAAACCAGTTCTCAGGGCCCCTCAGATGGTCCACATTTTTTCTCTATCCCTCAGTGTTGAGTTGGACTGGAGCAAAATGTTGACCACCTGGGTTTGAAAACCTCATGAGGGATCTTTCAGTGGAGGATGTAAAGTTCTTCATGCTTGCACATGTCATTTACAAAAATTGTCTTCATAGAATATCCATTAAAAAATAAGCAGTGAAAATAAGGGGCACACTTCTATTTTGTTTTCCACACATTTAAAATGTTCTACTCAGTTACTACTATGCAACTAATATGTAAGTTATGTACAACCCCATTTCCAAAAAAGTTGGGACACTGTGCAAAATATAAATAAAAACAAAATGCAATGATGTGCTGTTCATTGAAACATTGAGGATAGTACAAAGACAACATATCAAATGTTGAAACTGAGCAATTTTATTGTTTCTTGAAAAATATATCCATTTTAAATTTCATGCCAACAACATTCTCCAAACAAGCTGGGACAGGGGCATCAAAAGGCTGGTAAAGTTGTGTAATGCTGAAAAAAAACACCTGGTGGTTGATTTACAACAGGTCACTCTTTCAGAAGTAAATGTGAGGAGGGGTTCACCACTCTGTGAAAGATTGTACAATCAAATAGTGCAACAATTCAAAAATATATTTCTCAACATAAAATAGCAAAGAACGTTTGCTTTTTATCATCTACAGTACATAATAACATTAAAAGATTCAGAGAATCGAGATAAATCTCTGTATGTAAGGGACAAGGCCAAAAACCAGTATTTGCTGGCTGTGATCTTCGGGCCCTCAGACAGCACTGCATTAAAAACAGACATGATTTTGTAGTGGAAATCACTGCATGGGCTCATAAACACTTCTGAAAACCACTGTCTGTGAAAAGAGGTCATGGCTGCCTCTGCAAAATGCAAGTTAGAACTCTAAAACGCAAAGAAGAAACTGTATATAAACAGGACCCAGAAATGCTGGGTCTTCTCTGTGTCAGAGCTCATTTAAATGGACTGAGGGGAAGTAGAAAAGTGTCCTGTGAAAAATGTTTAATTCTTTTGGGAATCATGGACACTGTGTCCTCTGGGTTAAAGATCACTCAGGTTTTTATCAGTGCACAGTTCAAAAGCCAGTATTCATGATGGTATAGGGCTGCATTAGTGCACATGGTATGGGTGACTGACACATCTGTGAAGGCACCATTAATGCTGAGCAATATATACATGTTGTAGTACCATATGCTGCCATCCAGACAACCTCTATTTCAGGGAAGGCCTTGCTTATTCCAGCGAGACAACGTAAAACCACATTCTGCATGTATTACATTGCTCTGTGTTGAAATAGCCTTGGTTTTAAATTTGCACGCCTGCAGTCCAGACCTGTCACCCACCTACAACATTTGGAGGGTTATGAAATGAAAAATATGACAAATGAGCCCATGAACTGTTCAGCAGCTGAGAACCAATATCAAACAAGAATGGTAAACAATTCCACTTTCAAAACTACAGCACTCTGTCTCCTCAGTTCCCAAACACTTAGTGCTATTAAAAGAAGAGGTGATGAAACACAGAAGTAATGTAACATCAGGGAGCGATGAGGTGGATGCATAATATATATATATAAAATAAAATTTCAGTTTCAACATTTGATATGTTGTCTTTTAGTATTGTCCTTTGAACATGGTTTACATTATTTGTAAATCATTGCATTCCAACTTTTTTGGAAATGGGGTTGTAGTTATGAGAGTGAGAAATCCGTACCCAGACCCAGATAGGGGAGATTTAAGAGTTAAATGTTCAAGATCATCAGTATTCATTTAAATTCATAGTGATTCTATGGCCTTCACTTGACATTACAGTCAGATAAGTGGCAAGACCACAGACTCAATACTTTTCCTTGTGTCTCTCTCTCTCATGTCCGTCCTCTCCTCAGACAGGTGGCTAATTAGCACAAATTGACCTGTCTCTCTCCACACAATTGCAGCTCTTGTTCTTCTCTGTTTGTGGGTGACCCTCACACCTGCAGTAGCCCTCTGCATCACTCATCATTGTTCTATATTTCAGCCCAGCTGCTGAGCGAATACAACAAGCCAAATCATCACTGCGTCCCACGAATGAGATAACACTGCCACTGAATGATTCCAACTACAGCAGTGCTCTTTGATCTGAAACAGTCCATCTCTCTGGTCCCATCATGTCCACAGCACAGATATGCTGAAAGACAAAAGGGCCTCCAAAAAGGGACTTGTAGGTAAAAAAGTGGAGGCTTTAGGAGTCCAATTTAGAGATCTGCTCTAAGACCTGAGCATGGTGCGTCAGGTTCATTTTTCTTGTACAACATCGGGCTCAAGTCAGGTAAGACTATGCCGTGAAATTTCCTCATGCATTTTCTCTCTCTCTTTACTAATGTGACAGTCTATAGCTCCATCCAGTATAGCTCTGCAGTGTGAGAAGTCTGTGAATGTGCCTAAATGAAACACAAATTCAACTTGAGTAAGCTCGGCTGCACCAGAAATGGATCGATAGATACAGTTTTGTAATGCTCTGCACTTGAATTGAATGATAGAAAATTATCAGCATTATCAGCAAGCAGAAAGATCCACTGTGACCTTTCACCGTTGTGATCAACCCAACACTTCTCTCCATGGTGTGACAGAGGTACGGTTGAACTTCTTCCTGTTTTCAAGTTAGTGTATTAGAGATGTGCAAAATACCTTTTTTTAACCCAGCATAACATTTTCTGCTGCTCAGCTCAAGTGCAAAGCACTGCAAAACTATCTCTGTGATAATCAATGTGCAAGTTGAGTTTGGGTTTCAAGTTCACCCGTACCAGTCAGGCCTGTTTGGGTCGGGTCTCAAGGTTGTGGGAATGCTTTAGGTTTTAAATTCAAGCTCCTTTAGCAAATAATCATGCGCACTTCTTGCAATCACACTATAGGAATAAGGTAAGTTTGAGGTACAAACTCCAGTTCTGTGTAATTACAAACTCTATAGATTCTAGACTCTGAATCTCGGCTGTAAAGCAATTACTCTTACAATGGTTTTAAAGGGTTCTTTCTGCCATCATTTACACTGTATTTCTGTATTACTTTCCATTATGTTACCAGAATTACTCAGTACTTTAAAATGAAAATCATCAAACTTCAGCCTCTCCTGATTTGTGCAGCATACTACAGCAACTCACATGAGCCTCATTCTCTCATGTGTTTTCTTGGTGCTTCATTTTTTACTGCCAACATATGTAAGATACTAATCTGCAAGAAAGTTCAAAGACACAGAGGAATATAATTGAATCATTAAAACAGAGCAAGATGCCTTTAGGGTCTACATAAACTGTTGGGTGGATGTTTGAAGAATGGAGTCAAGAATTTCTGACTTTTTGAACCAACAAAACTATGAGGCACACTAATTCTTTGAGAATGGTTCTTTTTTATAGGCTATTAATCACTCTAATGAATGATTTATATATTTCATAACTAGTATCATCTAACATCAAAAGACGTACCTGCCCAATGACCACTGGGACAGACTCCAGCCCCCATAACCCAAGAGGATAAGCAGCTTAGGTAATGTATATGTGTGTTTGTGTGTGTTTTCTTATAAGAAATATTGGAAACATTTCCTGTGAATCCTGTATTTATTATGCTTTATAAATGTATAAGTTGTTATATGACATATGTACATTATACATTATAATGCCTGGTATACCCTTGAATGATTGTTTGTAAGTAGTTATGGTTACATGCATTACATAAACAAGAGTGTACAGCTTTATAATGTCAGGTTTCAGAACACAGTATAGTCTGCATACATGACAATATTAAATCATTAAATATTATCACTAAATATTTTGGTAATAAAATGTGTATCTATATTTGGTAGCCAATATTGACGAGGGGAAACATTTCACAGAGGATACAACAGGCAGTCGTCTTAATAGCAAGAAAAAACAAGACATATCAGCAGTGACACTCCTGTCTTAAGTCACTGGGTCATGATGTCACCTTGATTATCCATTCACTTCATTTACAGAGAACAAAGGCACAGCTCTCAGCCTAATAACCTTAATTGCTACTTAATACAGGGCAGCATGTGCTGAGGGGTTGTGTTCTGGACTCCCCGGGTTTTGGGGGAAGCAGTTGACAGAGGGACACGTGGGCAGTAAACGAATGGAATGTTTTAATTGCATGGCTCTGATTGGGGCGGTAATGAATCCAGAGCACAATATTATGACTGGCAGCAGGTCAAAGAGCTGATGACTAATCCCACACAGCTCAGACTTATTTACATTCTTCCTCTTGTTTCAAGATGCGAGGGTGGAGTTGACTAGACCAACATAGCACAACATGTGTACAGCAATGCAATATTACATTACATAGTGACATATGCTAACTGAGTTCTTACTAATTAAATACTTGCTCTAGTAATACCAGCCTTTTCAGTTTCTATCCAAGTACACAGCCCATCGAAATTTGCCTTCTTTTGTCTTCATCGTTACTTTTCACTTCAGTAAAGCAATATAACGTATAACTGCTATTTACAAATACGTTCATATGTTTTCCTACAGACAAAGACTAGGTTTTTCCAAAATTATGATTTTACTTTGTGTTTTCTTTTCCAAGCTTTTGTTAAAAGCACATATTGAAAACTGTTTGGCCCAAAGGAGGTTTCACATTCACACACCACTTCCTCACACACATTTAGGTAGTTATCCTTGAACGCAGTTTTATTTTAATGATAAACTACCAGGCAACTTTTTTTTCTTCTTTTTCGCTGAAAGTTCAAGAAAGTGGGCTAGCTTACTACAGCCCATTAGCTACACCTACATCTCACACAGAATATAAAACAACTATTACGGAACTAAGCACAATACAGTGCCAGGACTGCTTTTTACCATTATAAATGCTATACTTTTCACAGATTTCCTTTCTCCTTCTTTGAAATAAACTGCTCAACTTACCCGAGCTACTTATGATTCACATGATTGGGTTTCCAACATAAACGTCAAACTTTTTCCACGAGCACAAGCACAAGGAACAATCACAGCCTGAATGTCTTACATTCAACTTGTGTTAGCAGAAAAACTTGCTAACCGCTGTCAAAAAAAAAAAAAAGCATGACCACGGTTAGATTTCTTAGGTTTTGTGAAGTCAGAAATCAGAAACCTTGTCCAAGTTCAACATGCTTAGTGAGACAAGCCCCTTGTCCCCAAACTTTTGATGGCCATTGTAAATAAAGCTCAGGTATTCAATTTGCCACTTCAGTCATCATCATTTCTACCTATTCCTGTTTCCTTGTACTGTAACAGCGAAATTTCTTGTGAGAGCTGTTTGAAAAGGGCTCCGCGGGGCCCCTTGGTGACAGATTGCAGGGACTAAGAGGAATCGGATACAGCGATACGGTTGACTTGAGTAGGATGACAGGCCTGAAGGCCTGGTTGTTCTCAGCAAGCACTCCATGAAGCCCCAAAGCAAATCTGACCAGAGAGCAGCCCCACTGTGAGAGAGCAGGTCAAAAGGAAAGAGCATGACTGGTCAGAGAACAGTGCTTCTGAGTGGGCTTAAGCCAGTAGGTCTTGATCAAAACAAGTCTTCTAGAAATTTCAGGGGGAGCAGATGAAAAAGTCAACACAGGAAGTCGTCCGAAACCTCCAGACACACCGGTAGAGTTCCAGGGATTCTTAGCTGCTTGTGAAAGTCTGGCAGTCAAGATGCTCCCTGCATTACGCCCGGGGAAATCATTTCTTGAAAAAATATTGTGAATACAGTAGGATCAGCAGACATCCAAATATTTCAAAGCCAAATTTCCTTGTACTTCCAGTACAATATCAGAGGTCAAATGGTGACCATCCAAATGTTTTCTTTCGAGCAGCTGTGGGTTTCTGAGCCTGAACATAAGGCCTGGCACTTGCCAATCAGGTCCCTACCCAAAACTATAAATTTCACCCATGAGTACTTTCCCAAAGCAGTGGAAAATATGTTTTTCCCAATAATTTCACCTGCTACCATAAAACATCATCCAAGCTTTTTATGTTTAAAAAAGTTAACAAAGCCACAAATATGCACAGTTCCCTTGAAAAGTGACTTGTACCTTTCCCTGGACTGTACCCTTTTTTGCTCACATCGTAGGCAGACTGCTCAAATAGAAAGTAATTTAGTATTGTTAGCTGGGTCAGTGGTGTAAGTTCTGTGTATACAGGGTATGTATTTGAATATGTTTTGGGGGGCTGTGAATCCCTTTTATGTTTTATCAATGCATATTTGTCTCTGCTTCTTAGCTGATGAAGCTTTGCCTCAATTACTAGGATTCATGAAGGTTTACCATATAGACCATCTTTATGTGCACACTGGCTGAGTTGATGCATACCGCAGTTCGGTAACCTCCAGCATGGCCCTGAGCCACAGCAAGCCACTTAGTATTCTGCTGCTACAACAGTAAACCAAGAGTGAAACCACAAAACACCATATTAGGTGACAAATAGCCTGAAATTTACACAGTGAAGGACAGTCAGGCAATCTAGTACTTAAGATGAACAGACAATAAACCCTTAAAAACTGTTGTGTGAAGTTTGTGAAGTGTTAGACTATAGAAATGTGACAAATGTTAGAGCAAAGCAAATGTTGCTTGTTGGAGCATCTCATCTAGTCAGCTTTAGAATCCTCTGCCTGCACCTCACCATCAGTTGCGCTCTCATGTTTGCTAAAAGGTGGGTAATCATTTATAGTGTCAGTGAAGTGTGGGCCATCTTTTTTTTGTGGTTTCAGTTACTGATATTGTATTTCACGTTGCCATAATTGTGGCTTTCTCAACAGCTTCTTGTGTTTTGCAGTAGGCCCCAAACTGTTTGATATATAACAATGTGATGAATTGGGCAATTGACTTGAATTGTGAAAGCCTAAAGCATAAATTAAACATTAAACAACACACTGCAAAATCAAAAACAAGTCGCAAATGCAGTAAACACTATGCAATTTACAAATGGTCTGCTAAAATAATCAAATGAGCCACTAATTCCTGGATGTTCTGCTAACTCAGAAATGCTGAGTCAGTCACAACAGAATGGAAATGTTTTCAAAGGGCATTCAACAATGGACAGTCATTCAAACTTTCAAGTTCTAAACTTTCATTTGAGCAGATAACTAATATCACTATGGGAATTAGCTGTAAAATGGAAGTGTAAATTCCAAATATCAATACATGTGACTGATGTACGTTCGGGTGCAATTTGATGAAAGTCTTTTCTGAATTTGCACTGTGTGCATTTGCAACATGTTTTTCACTATACTGTGCAACAGGTCATATCGGCCACAGTGGACATTTGATCTGTATCGGTAAACTGAATTGAACTTTCCCTTATGAAAGTAAGTAGGTTGTGTGGGGCGCGAGAGACATCATTTTATACATGTTTTATGTCTTCTACCATTCTATTGTGATGCTATTGATCCCATTTTGTACTACTCCTCAGGTCTTGCTGGACTTGCATGGTGATTTGTGTCTCAGACTAAGCGGGTGCCGGGCCCAAGAGCTCTGCATAGGGGCCTGGCGGTGACACATCTGAGCTGGTTGGATGAGGTGCCATTCTGCTGCCAGTCTATAATCCACTGATGCTATAATTTGTAGCATATAAGCTGTACACTATTAAAAAAGATGGTGCTTCAAGGGTTCTTTAGTAAAGGAAATGGTTCTATATAGAACCATGAATACTCAAAGAACCTTTTGCATGAATAAATTATTCTTTGCATCATGACGTATTTATTCAGACTGTTGGAAAATGTGCTGTAGATGGGTCGATATGAAACCTTGAAAATGGTTTTATTTAGCACCCAAAATGATTCTTCTAATGCTATGATGTTAAGCTTCTATATAGAACCAGCTACAGCAATCTGAAGAGCCCTTTCATGATGTAAAGAACCCTTTAATCATGCAAAGTGTTCTTTTGAGTGTTCATCGTTCTATATAGAACCATTTTCTCTACTAAAGAACCATTCAAGCACCATCTTTTTTAAGAGTAGAAAGGCATCATGAACTGGCAGTGGGCTGACACCCCTGTTCAGCCATGCCCATTTGCCATCCATGTTGACAGAGATATATAAAGTTGCAAGCTGGTGGAACGATAACAATGCTTTACCAGATCTTCTACAGAAAAGGACATGAAAGGATATGGACAGATGGTAAGAGACAAGGCAGACATTAGGGAAAGTACCACCGCCTA
Organism: Pygocentrus nattereri; assembly: GCF_015220715.1. Lineage (NCBI taxonomy): Eukaryota > Metazoa > Chordata > Actinopteri > Characiformes > Serrasalmidae > Pygocentrus > Pygocentrus nattereri. The sequence continues at coordinate 27,500,991 of NC_051212.1, forward strand.
AATATGAACCAGCCCTGTGACTTCGAAGGATGAAGGTTTCCTTGCTGGTGCCTCTTCCTCTCTGTCTCTTCTCCTTCTGCTCCTGCCGGGATCTGGAAAGTTAAGGTTTAATGCTTCATTGACTGCACATGTGCCGTCCATGGAGAACGCTGCACTCTGCTTTCTCCCATGGCCAGCTCATCTCCATTCTTACATTGGTTTGGTTTGCTCTCAAAGCTGAGCGGCTGATTGATCAACTCTTTAAATGACTTTTCAGCTGGTAGGAGATGTTATTCTGGTAATGATGAAAAGGCAAATTCAATACATCAAACTCCTCTATTCTTCCTCCACCTTCCGTTGCAAGAAAAAAAAAAGAAAAAAAAAAAAACAGAAAAGAAACTTGCACAAGTGATTCTGGTAAATGAGGCCACAGGCCTAATTAGGTTCTTAAGCCAGCAAGGGGTCATCTTGAAGTAATTTGTGGACAGATGAAAAAGAGAAATTCAATTCCAAACTATATACAGGACAGAAGAGAACAACAGTAATCCTCATCTTGAGGGGGAACAAGCCAGAGGTCACACGCTGAGTTTTATTACAGAAAGAAATAAGATGATGCAAAATGGTGAACAGAAACAACAAGAGCATTGCATAATGTTGTTAATTAGCAGACGGTTCTTTTTCAAAGAGGAGGAAATCTGGGAAGCTAAGAGAAGAACTCTGTACATATAAGGCTTTGCTTAGAACTATAAATGTGACTTGTTTCCCTTCATCATGTTGCCTGAATATAGCCTGCTGGTTGATGATGATGATATCATCGGGGCGAAGGTTCAGCATTTGTGAAGAGTGTTGTAAGAGATGTCACTACAGTGCTATCAAAGGAATATGTGGGTGAAAAATCAAATTTCTCTTTTACTCCAAAATTAGTTAATCTGCCAAGATGTTTCCTTCTTTGGATAAAATTACAGACAAAGTTCAGACTCAGGCTAGCTGTTATGCTGTTTTTAGCTGTGCAGTGAGCTTTTGTCTGCTTATATAGACAGAACAGTATGTCATGAAACACATGGTAAGTTTACAATGTGTTGTACGAAGAAAGTATGCACTGATTAGGTATGCAGCTTGCAGGGTGTTAATTGGTAGGTATAAGCATTCACATCTTCTCAGCTACATTAGCCTAAAGCTCCACAGCAAAGATAAAAATGATGATGCAGACACCAAACACGTCTTAACTGATTGAAAATATTAATTCACTTTATTCTCTCCCTTTTCATTCACTGTGGTCATCTCAGTTTCACTGTGCCTGAGCCATATAATAATAGTGAAAAACAGAATTATAATAATACAGCAAAATTAAAAGTATTGGCTGAAAGACACACTGAGCAAAAAACCAAAACAAGTAATTGAAAAAGATAAAAATAAAAACATGTCTGCATAAAACAAACATACTAAAATTATTACAGTATGCAGGATATTGTAACAGCATACATCCTCAACAGCAGAGAACAACTGGTGATCCAAGGCAATGAATTCCTTTCTCTTTTGCTTCTGTTATTTTACTGTTTTTTTTTTTCCATAACGATGTGTTAAGTGGTACCAAACCTATCATGCAAAAAGTTCTTGCCACTTGACATGAACAGTGATTAGAAATCGCTTGTCTAATGTGCCTCACAGAAACTGAATGTACAAGGCCGACATTTTCACTGTTGATCTACTGCCACTCAAACTGTTTGAACATCTCTGTACTCACCAGCGAAAAAAAGCAAAGGGAGCAAACAGCATTTTTAATCAATTCTCTCTTGCATCTCTTTTTCTCTTTGGGCACAACATTGGAAGTGCTTTTTAAAACTAGTTTTGGCCATTGGAAATGTTCAATTAAATTTTTAAATGAAATTTCAGTCCATCCCTAATTAATAATATCCATCACGCTACAAGAGTTGAAGAGCAGTGAATATTTAGATAAAAGTAATAAACAGAATCAGTATGAAAGCCTTGTTTATTAGTTGGTTCCATAATGAGGTATACTTTGATACAGGCATAACCGAGCCTTGTCCTCATCCATACATAACAAAAGAAGACCAAACATCCCACTAGGCAGTAGATCTGCAACAGCTTTTGTAATTCTTCCCCCTATTCAAAGATTCCTCGCTACATGGATTTTTTTCACCCTGCAAAAGTTTATTCCCCTTTATTCTGTTTCTCTTTTCTCCTCCATTGGCCTCCTGGCTGTTGTTTTGAACTCGACGGGGAATGCCTCAGAAGAGTGTTTTTTACTGCGGAACATGCCCTGAGCACATTGTTAGCAAGCTAGATTTAAAGGATCTGTCTAATCAATGCCAGATCGCAGTTCATGTCGGGGTCAGCATTCCGGCTCGATGGGAGCCCGCGACCGGACCACGCCTGCTTATCGCTCCCTTTCCGCCAGTCTGACCTGTGGTCCAGCAGCCAGGTGTGAGGATGGGATTCTGAGCCATAAAAGCTGCCCCACCCCTCACACATGCACACACATACCAATCTGGACCTTCACACACAACACCAACTGCAAAATTACGGCGCTCCACCGAGTACAACATACTGGCATAAGTTTTTATCAGTTATTTATTTTTTTACTGATCCTATTAAGCGAAGGTGAATAAAAAGGAAGAAGGGTAAAAAGACCCTAGCAAGAGTCCAAGCACTAATGAGGGTACAATTTGTGCTTGTTTGTTAGTGGGAATTTGAAGCGATGTGAGGAGGATAATGTCCAAACATATGGGCCGTGCTAATGAACAGATGGAACATAAGTGGTTCAGTCATTTAAACAGCTCAGAAAGAATTAAGGCTCAAATTAAGGCTCAAATTAAGGCCTGTGCGAAGATGAAGCCACTTGTAATTGAAGTTGAGGTAAATCACAATAATTTACTTTCGTAGTAAATGATGGCGAGCATGCACGCTCCTGCGATCTCATGTTCAAAAACAAGCGTGCACAAAGACACATACCACTACTGTCACATCCAGATCTCTTATTTTTATTTAAAGCTGTGTTGTGTGAGATTTTATTTTTGTTAAAACTGAAAGTAGTAGCACTACTGAGTCAGGAGGAAACTAAAATATGGTGCCTGTGTCTCCTTGTAAAGCCTGAAATGATGATTAAAAAGTCAGATGTGCAAAGTGGATTTCACTGGAGTTTTTCGTACCACATCATACATCCATAGACATGTCTATACACACACACACACACACAGACACACACACACACACACACATATATATATATATATATATATATATATATATATATATATATATATATATATATTAACATCACACGCAGAGGCTCAGACAGGAGATCCAAGTCAATCTTTAGGTCCCAAATACAAAACCAACATTATACTGATGAAGATTTGATGGCAATAGTAGGAAATTCATTTACATCCTCTGAAAACACACGACACCAAGCTTTGACTGAGCTTTCTTCGAATGCTGTTTCAATATGCAAAATGCTCACAGTCAGGTTCATTAGCTCAGGCAAGGGGTCTGAAGCACACAATAGCATTACAAAACGGTCCTTCACTTGCTGCATGCAGTTACAAATTTTGGTGACACTTTATTTTCAGTGATCCTTTTAGATGAGACAAACATTCAACAGACTCGCAATAACATGTCAAAAACATATGAGGGTTAGGATTAGGTTTTGGGTTGAGGTTAGGATTAGGGCCAGGGTTAGGGTGTAGTTTTGGGTAAGGTTAAGTTTTGCATAATGTAAGTAACGTGTCAACAGTACATCTATAATATATTTACTTTTATGTATTCAGATGCTTCACTACTGCTACTTCACTGCTATGTTGTTGACGTGTTACTGCAATCTGTTAAGAGTTTATTAATCATCTACAAAGGACCACTCCAAATATAGTGTTACCTAAATTTCCACCAGAAAAGTCTCCAAATCCCCAAATCTGCTTACTTATTGAAGCATTGACATGTTTTGCACCATTTGTTAAAGTCAGCTGCAGTCGAAATTTTCAGAATGTGTAATGAAGAATGGGCTTAAAGAAATACTTGGAATAAAACTTCATCTCATTAACTTGCATTTAAGAATCATTTTCCTTCTTCTTTAAGGTTACCATTTTGGAGCTAGATGTTGACCGCGATGAAATATGTTAGTTCACAATAATTATGCATCAGAGTAACTATGACAACTATAATGGTAGCCAGAATATTTGGCTTGTCACACTATGCAATGTCTGAAGGATTCAGTAAAGGTACTGCATCCGTTTATAATGACTTTATAATAATAATGACTTGGCACATCTCAGTCCTCTGCTGTTTCTCTCTGATTTTCTTGCTTTCTCTTTCTCTCTTGCCTTTTAGCAGTGCTACATTCTTAACCTCTAGCCCCTCCTGGAAGAAAGTGTGAGATACAAAACCCATGTACCTATAAAGAGTAAACGAGGCCTCTGTTACCCACCCTCCCTCACCCCCAGCCCTTATGCTCAATCAACACAGTCTCTACCCACCCTCCCCTTACCCCACTTCGGCCCCCTTGTGTTGGCCACAGCTCTTAACTGGCCTCCTTCTGAACCAGAAGCTCCTCAAACAGCACATTTTTCTGTGATTCCTGTTCTGCTATAGAGCAGGGGTTGAACAGGCAGTGCTGTGTGGAGCACAGTGAACAAGAGGGCATAACTGACCCACAGTGTTGTGGTTCTTGGCTTGAATGTACAGTTTTAGGGGGGGAAATGGTGTTGACATTATGTGGATGTCCATATCTCACTCACACACACACACACACACACACACACACACACACACACACACACACACACAAACCAGTAGATCTCTTCTTACTTTGTACTTATTTGTTTCAAAAGAACAACTTTTTGTAATATTAATGCTCCACTTCAACAATCACTACTGTAAGTCCCCAAAAATTTGAAAGATTTTACAAAAGGTATTGATTGTGCCAGAACCTGCACTGGAGTTTTTACATTCTGTTACTTCCTATCACCAACGTCTGACAGATTTCATGTTCAGTTTCAGCTTCAATTTCAGCAAAAACATTTGTCTCACATTTCACAGATTTGTAAAACTCTGATGCAGCACTGAAGCCACTAACGTCACACTGAGCTTTCATCAGACATTATCTAGGCCACTGTTTATAAGTATATACATGAGGGCATTTTGGTGGCTGTGACATGCACATTATGTTTATAGTATCTAGCCAAAATTACTTTCTTTCCATGAACCTCCAAAGACCCAAGTTGTGTTGTTTAGTACATTTTTTTCATTTCTTTTTTATTAATTTCTTTCATTTGTAGCATCTGTGACTGGGTCAAATAAATAACAGAAATAGTTTGTGAAAAAATATGCCCCTCTTCAATGACAGCAGGTTGATTTTCTTCTGATGTTTTTGAACACCGCTGGACAAATAGGAATGGAAAAAAAGTTATAAGAAGTTTATACATTCTCAACAAACCTCTGCACCTTATAGTGCACAGTGTCCATTCATGAAGTGTAACATATATATATATATATATATATATATATATATATATATATATATATATATATATATATATATATATATATATATATATAAAATGTACATAACGTTTTACTTTTTCCCCCAATAGTCTCTTTATATAGTCCTTCGGAGTCCTAAGGCTGACACTTTAGCATTGCTACAAAACAGTCGCTACATTAGTTTGTTAAAGGAAAGTTGGTAGTGTTAAGTAGAAGAAGCCATTAGGCCGGCCACAGTGGAGTTTTATTTTGCACTAAAATAAATAAAATGCAATAAAAATCTTTAACAACTTAGCTTATAAACATATGCAATTTAGGCTCATAAACTACGGTGTTCATCAACTGTTATATCTGAAAACACCTGGCAAATACTCATGCCAGGTCACTACAAACCATAAAAATACAACGTCAGATAAACCTATTAGGCAATAGGCTACTAAAATTAATGATGAATAGCCCTTTGCACACTAGACAAAGATGATATGAGGCTGAGGTTGTGAAAAAAACTGGTGGATCAGTGATCTCAGCATTCAAAATAATAAATATCGAAGACATATTCTCTGCTTTTGGATTTTGTCTGTTCATACGCAGTCGGTCTGGTTGATTTGTTGTCTGAAGGTCTGTCGAGCCATCAAGAATCGCTTGTTTTGCAGGTGGACGCAGCAGTTAATTTCAGAGAGTTGAAGCCGAGGTCCCATCGCCCCAAACCCATCCTCTTTCAGCACAGCTATGATCTCTTACAGATGGCACGGCTTGAGAGGGAAAAACGAGAGGAGAATAGCAGCGTCGGGGGGAAAATGTCAGGGAAAACACACAAGAAAGACTTTCATTTCTAAATCTGCTGTTTTAAATTGGGCCCGGGCTCCGATGTCTCAGGTCTCTTGGACTGTGCGGTGGAAACTGAATCCCTCGCTCTACTGTAGATCTGTTTAAGTTATTCTGCAGCCGAATAGGGGATGCGTGTTTGAGAGATGCTTGAGCGTGCGGGAGTGATGACAGGTGGAATAGAGCAGAGGCATGTGGATCCACATGGAACCCTTCAGAGCTCTCAACACATGGAGGGAATCCAGGGTGGAGCCTGTCACCTTGACCTTTATCAAAGAGGAGACTCCTTTCCATAAGTTGTCTAGGAATATCACATCCCTTAAAACCCCCATACTGCTTAAGGACACACCACTCTGAGCAGCCCCATCTTTGCATGGCTCAGACAAAATTGGGTTTGTCATTTAGTATGCAGACTTTATCAATATTTAATCTAATGATCAAATCACTAATGAAAACAAACCTAAATTACAGATAATTACACAGAAGCCTTAACAACAACATCAAATTTACAATTTTGCAGTAGTGTGTCCATCCTTCGCCTTCAATATAGCTTCTTTTCAGGAGATGTTTTATATTTTTTTCCATGCTTTTTTAAAGACTTTCAAAGTTCAATCTTTGCATGTTTTGCTCATCACGATCTTTAATTGCAGCTTCTTGACAGCTCCACATCCTTTCAGGCTCATAGTTTTTCGAAGTCTCACAGTGGAAGGATGGACAGAAACACCTGTGGATTTTTTTCAGATCTGAACCAAGAATGAAGCTTGAATTTCTCCTCCCTCTGAAAGATGAAAGCTTTAAGTGCTGTTGATCTGACAGCTTTGGTGGTCTCCCAGGTCTTACACAGTTGTTTGGAGTCCCACTTTCATTATGTCTTGTAATTGTTTCTTGAAGTCCAGTTATGGAAATTCTTGTTATTTCTCAATTATTTTCCTTGGGCTTACTTCTGTCTTATGCACATGAATCATCAGATCTAATTTCCTCAGGAGGATCTCCTGAAAAAGGAATAGTTTCTTCTTAATGACTGATTTAAATGGAACGTTTTCACAGTACAATACATGTGAAAAATCGATTTGTCTAAAACTTGTCGCATCTTATACTCAGGATGAGATGTATTAAGACTTTTGTGTCAAGTTGTGGACACAAATAGGATTTATTCTGCCTGAAAAAGTAAGCGTGTTATGTATTAAACCAGTGTTGGTGCCTAAACACAGTTTATTTGCCATATACATGCAAAAATATGCTGTGTATTATTTTGAATCAATACGACATTACACTGAAATACCTCACCACTCTTGCAGTTCATCTAACAAAAGGACTTGGTAAAATAAAGTACATAGAAAGTAAAAACCAAAAGTACCAGGCAGTAAAATGAGGTAAAACAATGATATAATGTAACATGTTAACTGTCGCCCATTTTTGCCTGAAGCAGTATAGCCAAAGAAAACGGAGCATTGTTTCCACATACTTTGGGCTACAGTCACTTAAATAAGAGTATAAATTACTATTTACTATTACTGTAAATTATATTTAAAAAATCTTGCCATGTTATCAAGACCATATGGTTTGGACTATGTCTCTGTGGACAGCAGCAAGGCTTTGAAGGTAAAGACCCACAGATTTGCTAACATTTGCTCATTCTGTTTATGTTGCATTGAGATGATCATTACTGCTATGAATAACCGATCATAAAAGTGTTTATGGGAATAAACGGAAGTGTGCCGCTACGGATACAGTGATCTAGATTAGGTTAAACATTTCTCTTTTCTTTTTTATTACCTGTCAACCCCCCCCCCCCCTTGAATTGGCAAACTGCCAAACTGCTGTACATCATATTTAAAATGGTTCTTTTGAAATGTTCCTTGAAAATAATCGATTCCCACTATAAAGTGTGCCAAGTTATAGTTCCACAACCTCTTCAGTGGTTTTAGTGGAGAAAGCACCATTAGTTACACTATACTGTCTAAACTAAGACTACAATACATTATACTACACAAAAAAATGATAGTTTTCTGACGTAATAGTAAGGAAACCGTAAAAAAACTGTATACTACTGACTGCCGGAGAAAACAAAGCAAGTTGAGTAGCCAGCAAGAACTAAGCTTTAACAGTTTAGATGAATGCGCACTTATTATTTTGGCAAGCAAGAGGTCACTGTTGCACTTTTTATGTACTATAACTGCTTATTAATGATTTTTAAGGTTGTGTTACATAATTAATAACCATTAATAAACTAATATTAACTAACAGTAGTCTTATTGTAAAACAGTACAGAGGTATGTTACTATGACCTCAAACTAAAAGCTTAAACCTGTTATGCATTTTAGGGTAATTTGGTTACTTTGGTGACTGTCTGGTTATTTACTATTATTTCACCCCAAATCATTACACAGCTATATACATGGATAAGTACCTCGAGGTCTGCAGCACATGTTTAATATCTAGCACTAAAAGAAAGCATTACTGTTCAATGTAGTACATTTTAAGGGCCTGTTATGCATGTTTAAATTATCGGTGCACTAAAAGTACATTGGCTTCCTTCAACAATGGCAGCAGACATTGTGGCTAGACAAACATGAGGAATAGTGGCTTGATTTTGGTCATGATAGAGTTGCGCGCTGCTTATCTGAAGTTTTATTTTAGTTCCCCTGCACTGCTTTAGAACTGCCACATTCAACCCGCCTGGTCACTTGATAAATTAATATTTAAGTACTATGAAAAAATGGGCCAACCTCATTATACAGGCCTCCTGGTGTTTAAGAGAAAGCCTTTAACTTATTAAACCACACACTGTAGCAGTTGTGACGCTCTAGTGGAATGTTGCCTCAGGTTCTGCATCTGGTGTCAGGTGAAGTTCAGTTCTGTTTCTGAACAAGTGTGAACATACAATTAGACCAGAAATCAAATCATTAATAAATGTTTATGTGATTAGCTACAGCCTTGGTGAACTGAACGTCAACTTGTAGGCCTATACTGCGGCTGCGCTACGATACATTTTGTGCTGTGCATTCTCATGTATGTACATCTGGCTCTTAGTTCTTACTTTCTCCTGAAGAATTAAAAAGTTAAGACACTTTTCTCTTCAGTGGTCACATTACAGTAGACAGCTGCAATCCAATGCAAGTTAAAATCTTTCATGATCAAGACAAAAAATAAAGAGATAAAGAGCAAAGATGTAGCACCAGTTCAGTCCAGCCCACTGGCCTCCTTTTGCACCATAACTCAGTGACAGTGCTTGAACCACAGAGATACAGAGCAGTGCACTGCATTTTCACCCTGCTATCTTTCCTTCTGCTCCCCATCGCTTTTCTACTTTGCTCCTGAAAAGGTTACCCCAATGATTAAACTAAATCTTGGTCTTCTTTCCCCTGTTGTCCACTCCAGCCTGCGTAATCTGGGTGTCATTTTTGATCAGTCATTGTTGTTTGACACAAGTTAAACAACTGACAAGATCTTGTTTTTTCCACTTAAGGAATATTAATAAATTGAGGTCTGTAGTTTCAAGGGAAGAGCTAGAGATGCTTATATATGCATCTCATCTCGTATTGATTACCGTAATGCTCTTTTTTCTTCACTTAGTATGTCTGCTAGTGACCAAGTCAAATAGACGGTCTCACATTACCCCTCTGTTAGTTTGGTTACACTGGCTTCCTGCTGAGTACAGGACTCAGTTTAAAATCCTTACACTTACTTACAGAGCACTGCATGGTCAGGCTGATCTGCTTCATCCATACGTATCAGCTCGTTCTCTCACGTCAAGTAATTTAAATTTACTGTCTGTTCCACGTTCTCGATTAAAGACTCGTGGAGATCGAACATTTGAGGTCGTCACTCCTAAATTGCGTAATACACTGGCCCCTTTTTAAAGATCAGTTGATTCTGTGGAGTCTTTCAAAAAGCAACTAAAGACCTTCCTTTTTAAGCAGGCATTTGGATAACGGTCAAGGCAGCTAAGGCATTGCCAGTCCTGTTTTTGTTTTAAAACTTTTGTACTGTCATGTTGTATATTTTATATTGTGTTATGTTTTGTAAAGCACTTTGTGGCTTGTGTCTGTGAAAAGTGCTGTATAAATAAATTTTACTTACTTTTACTTTTTACAACCGTGAAATCTCTTAGTCACCCGTGCAAGCACTCTCTATGGTTCTCTGGACACACAGTTGGCTCTTTACACTCTAAGCCAACATTTACTACATGTACAACGTGTACTACTAGATTCTCTGACAGTGTGCATAGAAAAACTTATGAGCCTGGCACACGCTAGGGCTGCCACAATTCATCAGAATTAAAAATTGTGCACACCTGAAAAGTACCATTGTGTAAAACTGGCATGCCACTGTACTTTTCATGACTGTTCAGTAGCATGAAGTACCTCCATCCAAAAAAAAAAATTAAATTGTTTAACACATGTTGCCTCAAAAGTAAGGATTCATGGCTTTGGTTGCCTGTAATAACAGTACCAGCATCAGGGTACATTAATTACTTGGAGGTCGAAAGAAATTTAGCCACACTATCATGCAATGAAGGGAAACTGGTGAGGCATAAATCTTGCTTTCATGGTTTGATTTTGGTCATGAAACAGTTGCGCTGTGGTTATTTGGAGTTTTTTTTAGTTTCCTTGTACTGCCTTAGAACTGTGTTGTTGAACCTGCCCATCTGTCACTTACTGTAATAAGTCACTTGAATAAATGTTTAAGAACTACAAAATAAAACAGGGGTTGTAGCCTAGAGTTGCAGACGCAAGCATTCACACTTAACTTACTAAATTACACAGAGCAACTGTGCCACCATACTTTCCTCAAAATAAAGCTTTTAATGTGCCAAAAGAAAGCAGTGCTAATACAGATGGAGTCATCAGATCTATGATGTTATGTATCTCAAGTTCTGCAGTTGATGCCAGCAGATGTTTAGAAGTTTCTGGACAAGTGTGAACACACATTTAGATCTGAATTGTCACCAACTTATTTCTAATGCCTGAAACGTTTGTTCAAGCAGACTCCCAGTAAGAGTTAACCGAGGTACTGCAGTAACTTCTCAGTGATTTCACAAGTTTAAAAAAAGCATCAATTTTTAGATTTATTTAATGCAAACCATACACTGAAGAAAAAAAAAAATCAGCGCACGATGACAATTTACTGTGTCACGATTGGCTCCTCCCACTCCATGTGCTTTTTGTTTTGGTCTCCCATGTGCGTTTGTTTTGGTTCATGCCCCTTGTTTTGTGACTCCGCCCCTGATTGTTTTCACCTGTCCCTCGTCTTCCTGGTGTCGTATTTAAGCCCAGTGTTTGCCCTTTGTTTTCGCTGGTCTTTGTTTGAATCTCTGTTTGATGTATGTTGGTCTTATATGCTGTGTTGGATGTTCTGTTTGTTCTGTTCTATTCTGGTTTATGTCATGTCTGCCCCCCGATCTATCCATGTTGGTTCTATGACCCTGGACTGACTCGATCCTGATTTTGGATTTGCCCTTAATAAATCTCGCGTATCTCGCGTAACGTGCGTCCGCCTCCTCGCTCCACGTTACACACCAACAACAGTTTTTCCAGTTATTAACTGACAGCAATTTCTCCAGTAATTTACCGTTTACTTACAGTCCTCAAAATTATAATACTTTACCAAAAATTACTGGTTTTGTACTTTTTCTCCCAACACTTTAAAATTTCTTATATATATATATACTTCACATGTGCTCTAATGTGCCCCCAGAGCTGTCTGAGAACATCAATTTACTGCTTATCAATCACACCATGAATTGAACCTCACATTATAATATAAAGCAATAAACAAGTTAACTGAAAGACAAAATGCAGTCTTGGCTGAGATAAAGACGTTAAACGCATTCAAGTGTATGTTTGAGGTGAGAATAATGTTTTAAAAAACGAACAACAACAGAATGCTAAGAAGCATCATGCTTAAAACTACACTTTCCCAAAAGGCTTTACAAATAACAGCAAACTACTGTAAAATCCATCATTTTAGCTTCGTTGACAAGAAGCATGACATGATTTTTTACAAAAATCAGCTATATCTTAATACAGCAGATTACTAAAGTGTTTGCAGTGTAAATTTACATAAATTCTTCATGGTGTAGTGAGACTTCTCACTTGTAAACACAGCTAAACTTTGAAACATCATGGTTGACACAATGTTCCTACATTAATACCACATTTATTGTACCTAGCATAGATGACATTGCTCTAGAAACACGGCTGTTGAGCTGCACTGGTTAAATGCACTTGGGGTGGTGCATAGTATGCTATGGAGACAGGCACATATCATGTACATATAGATCATTAGGCGAATACAGATATCAGACAAAACAGCTTTGCGTCTCTGAAAAACACACTGTTGTGTACTGTACAACTGTACAACTGGACATCATGCTCAGACAAAAAGACATCAGGCCAAGTGGCCACAGATACCTGAGACAAAACGGCCACGGATGGTAAAGCTCAAGTGACATTTTTATTCTTCCTCACAAGATTAATTACAGTTTCCAGGTGGAATTAAAGATGACAGCTTCAGGTTTCTGCATCCGGTTCAGTGTTAAGGAGTGACTTAAAATGACCCAAATAAAATATACAGCTGTGAAAAAATGTAGCCCCGTTTAACTGTTTACTGCAGTTATTTTCCACTCAGTTACCTGAAATGGAGGTCTATGTTACTGGTACAGACCAAGCTAAAGGTGTTTAAAGTCAACACCTTTCATTTATTGTTTTATTTATATAGGCATAAAAACAAGCCCACTGATCTACTGAACAGACACATAAATTTAAAGACAGACTAAACACAAATCCATTTGGAATGGATGTAGTCACATTTTTAGCATGCACATTGAAGAAAAGTCAAAAATCACCAGACCAAGAGGGTTCCATAGCAGGGGCGCTCGACCTCATGGAACATTTGGAGAGGCAGCAAGGAATCAAATGAAGCCACATCTGAAACGGAGAAGCTTTTTACAGGGTCCTCCATTTCAGTCTGGACCCATACCACCACATGGTCTGGAAGAGTGACCGTCCAAACCAGAGATCATCAGAGCTGTGGAGGAGGAGAAGACGAGGATTTGAGGGAGAGGGGGGAAGAAGAAAGAGAGAGAGAGAAGAAAGAGAGAGAGAGAAGAAAGAGAGAGAGAGAGAGAAGAAAGAGAGAGAAGAAAGAGAGAAGAAAGAGAGAGAGAAAGAGAGAGAGAGAGAGAAGGAAAAGCCATAAATCGCCTTTGCCGGGACACAGTCTGCGGTTCGGACGTGACGGGAGGCTGTAATTTATCAGACGTTTTATAGCCAGATGATGGACCTGCGGAGTGCAAGAGGTTTTAATGGAGGTCTAGCTTTGGATACACACTGGGTGCAGTTTCAACCTGCACACATGGCAAAGCCAGGCAAGGATCAGTGCAAATGCATAAAGATACAGTGTTAAAAATCAAGATGCCAAAAATTTGGTGTAAAGGGATAGAAGGACCACTTTTGGTCCTTCCAAAAAATCAAATTACAATTGAAACTAATAAGTTTAAAGGTTCTTTAGGGGTCAAATAGTGGCTCAGTTGGTATAGTGCAGTCAATAACACCCCTTCCACCACATGGAAGACAGGGTTTTGACCCCCCTGCTTATGTAAGCACACCCCTCTATACCAATAAGAGTTCTCGGGGCAAGACTCCCAAGTCTACATTCGCCCACTTCTGTAACATATTCAACTGCAAGTCACTTTGGATAAGGCGGATTGGTGTCTGGTGGGCATCAGGTGGGCATCAGCCTAGAGCATTCTACAAAACCTCTCCCAGTGGTTCTCTCTTGTGCAACAGCTTCATAAGAGAAGCAGTCACCTCTGATTTCCTCATATTCTTTCTGACTGTACAGATGCCTGTATCTGGATGATATTACCATGACACAGAAGTGGAGGTCATTACCTGTGCATCACAACTACTCAAGATGACAAATGACAAAAACAGAGAGGGAGAGGGGAAAAGAAAAACAGTAAAGGTTATGGAAAAGAGGGAGATGAAACACTTTGAAAGATCTTTGAAAGCTCACCCTTTGCTGCTTAGGTGGAAAGAAAAGCTCTCTTTGCCACTGGAGGAGATGGTCAATTTTTCCATTTCAATTTGTCTGTAAGACAGACAGCTAATAACTCTTGAGTTATGGCTTTGCACACACACATACACACACGCACGCTCTTAAACAAAGGCCGTGTTCTTGCGCAGAGCTGCCTTTCAGTAACGGAGCTGGCTCATGCACATTCATAGCTCAGCCATTTTCTTGGGCTTCTTCTTCATTGAAATTAACATCCGCAATTTAATCCAACTATCCATTTCCACCTCTCCTTCTTAGTTCTCTTTTCTCTCTCCATGCAGCTGTCGTGGTCTTTATCTGGTCACCAAATGGACCATTTCCCTGACCTTAGGTTTATAGCCCAACATGAGTCCAGCCAGGGTAGATTACTTCTCATGTCGTGCTAAATCTGCCAGGGCATGTTAAGTACCAATCATCTTTACATTACGCTCAGCTCTGCCAACATCTTTATTATCCTTATTCGTCAAGTGGACAGTGCAGTTTCTGATAGCTTCATGCTACGCTCCTGTGGAGCACATCACCTGTTTTAAATGATTAAATGTGAATGAGGGTTTTGGAACTGTCTCTTGGGAACTTGATGGATGTTTTTCACAAAAAACAAGCAGGAATTTCAAAGCTGCTCTGGGGGCATCAATTACAGTAGGAAGTAATAGAAGGTACAGGATTCCTCTTCGCTTTCATCTTGCCATACTATTCAAATATCCATCCAACCATTTTCCAAGCCGCTTCTCCGTCAGGGTCGCGGGGGGGGGGGGGGGGGGTGTAGGTCGCCAGTCCATCACAGGGCAGACAGACAGACACAGACACACTCACACCCAGGGGCAATGTAGCACGTCCAATTGGCCTGACTGCATGTCTTTGGACTGGGGGAGGAAACCCACGCAGACACGGGGAGAACATGCAAACTCCACACAGAGAGGACCCCGTTCAGCCGGCCAGGGAATCGAACCCAGGCCCTCCTCGCTGTGAGGCAACAGCACTACCCACCACGCCACCGTGCCGCCCCGTACTATTCAAATATAACTATGTAATTACTTTAATTACATAGCTAATTTCATAGTTACAAAAAGAACTTCATTTACATTTGATTTCCAATTTGCATACTATATAAAAACTATAGTAACTAAAACAGTGTTAAAAACGCACTAGTAGCGTCACACTTAAGATTGGCAATTAAAAATTAGGAGTACAACCTTTATTCAAAGTTTCACATATTGCACTGCAATAATCCAATTAAATAGGACTAATTATGTTTTCTTTGTAATGAAACATGCAGTTGAAAAGCATATTGTTTATTACCTTAACATATATCACAATTATGATGAAGCAGTGATATTGCCCACACATAATATAAAGCAATGACAAAAGAACAGCAAAAATCTTGTCACGATTGTTTTGTGCATTTGTTTTGGTTCAGCCCCCTTGTTTGTTGACTCCGCCCCTGATTGTTTTCACCTGTCCCTCGTTATCCCTGTTTTGTAAGCCCTGTGTTTGCCCCTTGTCTTGGCTGGTCTTTGTTGATTGTTCTTGTGTTGGTGTTATCTGCTGTGTTGGTTGTTCTAGTTACTGTGTTTTGTTGTTTCAATCTCTGTCTGTGTTTGTTGGTGTTATATGCTGTGTCAGTTGTATTGCCGTTGTTTGTTTAATTCTGGTTTATGTCATGTCTGGTCCCCGATCTATCCATGTTGGCTCATTGACCCTGGACTGTCTCGACCCTGATTTTGGATTTGCCCTTAATAAATCTCGCTTATCTCAGCACGTGTGTCCGCCTCCTCGCTCCATGTCACAAATCTACTTTTTTTCAGCTATTCATGTTTTGTTTCTGTGAAACAAGAATATGTGGACAACATTAACTTTCTTCAATTCAAATGATAATAAAACCCCCAAACTTACGAGCGCAAATGTGGTACAGATTGAAAGTTTACAATCTGCACCATCAACAGAATTTATCCGCTTGTTTCAATGAGCTACGAGTGAGAAACAATTAATATCAAATTACACCTTGCTTTTGTCATCGCTGGCAATAAATATGACTTCTAAGGCTTAAAGCAGAGTGAGGGTTTCTCTTGTGAACTTAACTGACATAACTTCACATGAAGCATGCAGTCATGCTGCTATGGGGGCATCAATTACAATAGGAGCTCCATTAAAACGTACTGCTTTTAATAAACTTTACTTTAGGGGAGCTCGTCTATCTGTCTCTCCAGGAGGTAGAACTCACATTCTGGCATTTTAGGGTTAAAACAATCTTCTCAGAAAGCAAACAGCTCCAGTTGAGTGATGACTGCTGTTTGGAGGTCTCAAAGGTGCAACAGGTAGAGGCCAGACAGGCAAAATATCCCTTATTGCAGAGCAGCTGATGGCAGTGCCATCAATACTAGCTGTAAAACTTTATGAAGCAGTGTTTCCCTTCACAGTGCCATTCCCACAGAAACCTGTGCCATAACAACCTTCTTCAACCACCCAGGAGTGCCAACACACGATCATTAAGATGTCCAGAAGCAGACTGACCCATTCAAATTCACATACAAGTAGATAGAAGGCTATTCTAATCTCACTCAAACCATTACAGTATCCTTCCTAATGTTAACTTTGCAGCAGTTCAGATACGAGCATACGAGAACACACAGGGGCACTGATCCAGTGCTGCGAGTCCATCATGAGGCTGAACTGCATGAGGTGGCAGCCTGGCAGTAAATTTGGGTGTTAAAATCAGACAGATTTTATGTAGTTGAGAGTGAAAGAGAGAAAGAGAGAAGTGTAAGTCACCTATGTTAGTACCAACCCTTCTCTTTCAACTTCTTTCACTGGGAGACTGAGCTGAGCTTCTTTGGCTTTGTTCAAATCTCATTTTATGGCATGTTCAATTGGAGCAAGAAAGCATTTTTCTGGCACTTGAAACACAAAAAGCCAGATGAAATCAGACTCTGCTTTTAAGGCTCATGTGTATGTGGTTTCCAGTTTCAATTCAATTCAGATTTCGTGCGTGTTGTTTTTTCATTTGGTGTGTGATATTTCTTGATGTGAACATCTGCAACAAGAGAACCAGACTATGCCCGCTATGCCGTAATATATGAACGCACCTGTGGTTTAAAATAAAAAAATTAAAAAACAAAGCAGACATGCAAATGTGATTGTTAGCTCGCTGGCTAGACACAATGTCGTAATGAGAATGTATACATTTGAGGACAACCTGCCCCAGAATTTCTCTAGCCCATGCTCTTTTAACAACAATCAACAACACAAGTAAAGCAATCTAGCTACTGAAACGCGACTGTTAGCAGACAAAACTGTTTTCCATTACAAGCAGTAATGTTTATTTTTACCGCATGCAATCTCCAATTTTAATTGAAATTTGTTAATATGATGACGACATTTTACGTTACATCCATGGGCTTGTTGTTCATCAGACAATGTTGAAAACTGCACCATCAACCTCTAATACCCTGATAAGTATGTTCATACCTATAGCTAGCCCAAAATTTCTCATGGCTGTCTCCAGATGTTCTACTTACAAGAACGTGTCTGGTCCTGTGAGCCTAATGAAACTGCAGGCTGACCATAATACAAACTGTATTTGATAACCTGTAACATGCAATGTGGACACGACACTCAGGATCCAATGTGTAAAACTACACGAGCCTAATGGGGCAAAACTGCAGGATGCTCTTCTCTCCCTCAAGTATATATGCATTAAAGGGAAGGTCACGAAGAAAATGGGTGAAAACATTACAAGTGTGGCTGATACATTTCCCTCCATTTACTAAACTCGCATCACCTTATTTTGCATGAATTTCTCCCCCACCTTCAAAACCAGACATAGACTTCACAAATGCACAACGTTGAGCGACTTCAAACAGCAGCAGACACAGCGTCTAGACTGATGCACAAACCTCAAACCCATGTTGAAAGAATATTTACCAAGAGAATAACATTTTTAGGTCTCCAGATCAGATGTACATGTGTGAGAAGACGCAGCGCAAAACATGCTGTAATGCTTGCACTCAGTGTTATTGTTTCCAAAACTTCACAATTTAATTTTGGTTTGGAAAGAACACCACTATCACTGAACTCTAATATTCTCTTCTTTAAGCTTGTTGATGGATCCACTATTTCACTGTGCCTTTTATATCTTGTGCCACGCAAGCACAAAGCTAGTAGGAGGCAGTCCTGTGCATAATTTGCGGTACTTTATTGCTGTTGTCGGAAGAAAACCTCACATCTCCAAAATGAAACTTTCCAGGAGAAGTAAAAAACCTACTTTACTTTTAATGTAAGTCAATGGAACCAGACGTCTTTCCAAGTCATTTTGGTTCGTTTCTTTTGGTCCATTCATCATGAAATTTACACACGATATAAAGGACAATAGATATTTTCTAATTATGTCAAAAACTGAAAAATAACAAAAATGGAAATACAAGGTTTTCTTCTGACAGCAGCGTCATGCAGCCTTATTATATCAAGTTAATTAGATGCACTAAATACACACAGCAGTCACATCAAGGCATATTTTGTACTTGTATGTACATCTGCCCCCAGCTCAAAAAATCTGATTCCCAGCTGTGATTAAAGTCTTTGTATGTCCACAGCATAGGGATTATAATTCAGTTCCTACATGGAAAACGATACAAAATGATTTGGTTATTAATACGTTATAGGAATACTTAAAGTGTAAAAGAAGTCTGCACACTCAGATGGTTCCATAAACATTAAATGTCACATTAAAGTCTCTTTTCTCTATTGGCCCTGCAGTATGTCACCACTGGTAACGATCCACTTGGTAATATCAGGTAAAGGAATGTTGCTATGGAAGCTGCAAACACTGATACATTAATTTTCGCAACCACTTCTAAAAAAGAAGTCTATTTGTTTTGCAGTGATCCTGTGCTGCTGAGCAGGACATGACTCTCGCAGGAATAAGCAGTAGGCGAGGAGGACAGACTCTTCATTCAGTACTTCTGCTTGACAGGGAAGGAGTGACTGTCAGTTAAAATAGACCCAGAGACCACTTTCCTCTTGTTTTGAATGAAAAGAGAGAACGATCTGCTTGCCATAGTTAATGGAAACAGAACATCAAACAGAAGGGCCAGTGTGAACTGGAATAAGCACTGCTTGTGGGTCATGCTGGTACTTTTTCTGGCCAGGGATTTCCAGAGAGCATGATGTAACCTATGGAGACCATGACATGTGGGTGATAACACTGTTTGGAACTCAAAAACTGAACAAAATATGGTGCTATGTACTTACAGGATTGAATTAGTTGCACATGAATATGTTACACAGTGGAGAACTCTCCGGGCCTTCAAGGCCTTGAGGGAAGAAACAAATGGGCTAAATTCTCAAAAACAGGACTTCAGGAGCTGAACTGAAGGCCTAACATGTCAGATTAATCACAAACATCATTGGGGCGTGGTAGCAGCATCCACCATTCACATTTTAATTTCAAATGGCTAGAATTTTGTACAAAAACAAAAAACAAAAAAACAAGCCCACTGGAAGACCTATATAGGTCATTGAGTGCGAGTAGTGTTAGCCTGACCAGTGTGTTCACTGAGATAGAAATTGGAAACAGAACTTTTTACTGGAGTCGCTGTAAAATTTCTACAAGGTAAAGATGTGTGAGATACAAGTTTCAAATTTAACACAATGTCTTTTACAAGCTTCAAATGTCTGTGTTTAATCTGGAAAAGCAAAAAAGGTTCCTGTGAATCATCATTAGTTTAACACTAACAAACTACCGGAATCCCATAGTGGCTGTTAGCAAAAATTAGCATTAACTAGGTGTTTTCGTCTCATTATTTGACCACATTTTGGCATTTATGGCTCAAACTGAAGGCCTAGCTCTAATAATGGTTTGCCACTGATTTTACATCAACACATTTAATCAACACACTGAACCTCTTATGTGCGACTGTAAATTGTTTTCTTCCAATATAGCAGATGGTTTGACGGGAATGTGTGTCAGACAGTTTGTTTGTGCGTGTATATGTGTGTGACAGTGAAAGAGAAACAGATAGAAGGAGCTCAAGGGGAAAAAACCCTGTCAAAAAGATTGAAAAACTGAGGGTGAGGATGGTGGAAGCAGGGTCAGCGGGCACATATTTGGGGGGAAGGACTGTTGATTAGAACCAGTTCTCTTACAAGCCACTACATCCAGTACAAGAACAACACAAGATTCAAAAAAGAATGGAACAACAGCAAAAGGGAAAAACACTGAATGCAGTGGTGCCCTTTGGGCAGTCTAGCCGCAAGACCAGTGAGTGGGAGAGTGATTACACCGCCTATTGGTGTGGAAAAGGTCACTTTATACTACCCAGCCACTATCCACAAAGCTTTCTGGAAAAGTTCAATAACAAACCTGAAGATTACCTTTGAACTTGAAACGCCTCCATTCTGGTCCTCACCTTGCACAGCAGGTCAGCCTGCCAACATCTTTGATCAGAATCAGTTCTACCGCTCCTATAAACCATGCTAGGACAAAACTGACCCTAGTATGCATGCTTAGCCGTATGACAACAGATCTGTTATGGTGTTAATTCTCTCTGCATAAATACTATTTCTTGTTTTATTCTTTTCAGAAAGCCTCAGGCAAAACAAGTCATGTACTGTATTGAAAATGCACTAGTTTTTCAGTAATTGCAAAAAGGGGTTTGCCTGCATTACATGTCATGTGCAAGTCCTGCCTTTGATTCTTTCCACTTGGTCCTCAGTAAAGCAAACAGTCTGCTGCCTGAAGAAAGAGGGACTTGTTCTACAGAGCATAGGTGGCTAACATGCACTCCCACACCCACTTGCCCTTGCTCCATCACAAAATATAAAAAATAATAATAATAATTTTGGACCCCTGACCCCTGGTACGATATACATAAAGGTATATGTGTGTGTGTGTGTGCATGTGCGCATGTGTAGAAGGTTGTGGCAGGAAACACAGTGTCACAGCATCCAAAGGACACGTTTTTGGGCTCACATATTTTCGCTGGTTGAGGAAAAACAAGTATTTCCAAAATCGTAACTTTACAGGAGAAGGCAAAAACACTCTTACCTTTTAATGCAAGTTAATATAGAGTTTTGATCCCAAGTGATTTTAATGCATTTCTATTGGTCCATTCATGAATTTTTCACACAGTGAAAGGGCAGCTACTGTGTTGAAATGACAAACAAAAAAAGACAAAAATGGAAATGCATGGTTTTCTTTGGACAGCAACGATATAAAAATTAGCAATTAAAGAACTAGCATGAAAGGATTTAGAAAGAACTAGGAAGAAAAGAATGAGCAAGAAAAAAAAATTAGCAAATATATTCACTATATTTCCAAAAGTATTCACTCATCTGCCTTCACACGCATATGAATTTGAGGGAAATCCCATTCTTAATCCATAGGGTTTAATATGATGTTGGCTCACCGTTTGCAGCTATAACTCTTCTGCGAAGGCTTTCTACAAGGTTTAAGTGCATTTATTGGAATTTTTGACCATTGTTCCAGAAGCACATTTGTGAGGTCAGATACTGATGTTGGACGAGAAGGCCTGGCTCTCAGTCTCTGCTCTAATTCATGTTGGGTTGAGGTCCCACTGGACTCTGTGCAGTCCAGTCAAGTTCTTCCATACCAAACTCGCTCATCCATGTCTTTATGGACCTTGCTTTGTGCACTGGTGCGCAGTCATGTTGGAACAGGATGTGACTGTCCCCAAACTGTTCCCACAAAGTTGGGCACATGAAACTGTCCAAAATCTCTTGGTCTGCTGAAGCGTTAAGAGTTCCTTTCACCGGAACTAAGGGGTTCGAGCCCAACTCTTGAAAAACAACCCCACATCATAATCCCCCCTCCACCAAACTTTACACTTGGCACAATGCAGTTAAACAAGTACAGTTCTCCTGGCAACCGCCAAACACAGACTCGTCCATTGGATTGCCAGACGGAGAAGCGTGATTCGTCACTCCAGAGAACCCGTCTCCACAGCTCTAGAGTCCAGTGGTGCCACTTTACACCACTGCATTCGACGCTTTGCATTGCGCTTGGTGATTACTCGGCCATGGAAATCCATTCCATGAAGTTCTCTATGCTGTTCTTGAGCTAATCTGAAGGCCACGTGAAGTTTGGAGGTCTGTAGCGACTGACTGCAGAAAGCTGGCGACCTCTGCGCACTATGCACCTCAGCATCTGCTGACCCCACCCTGTCATTTTACGTGGCCTACCACTTCAGGGCTGAGTTGCTGTCGTTCCCAATCACTTCCACTTTGTTATAATACCACTGACAGTTGACTATGGAATATTTAGCAGTGAGGAAATTTCACGACTGGACTTCCTATCACGGTACCATGCTGGAATTCACTGAGCTCCTGAGAGCGACCCATTCTTTCACAAATGTTTGTAGAAGCAGTCTGCATGACTAGGTGCTTGGTTTTATAAACCTGTGGCCATGGAAGTGATTGGATCATGTGAATTCAATGATTTGGATGAGTGAGTGAATACTTTTGGAAATCTAGTGTATTTAGCACAAAAATAACTATCAAGTAAATTGGCAAGTAAAGATCTAGGAGTTAAAATCCTGCAAAAATAAAGAAGTAGTAAGAAAAGATGGATTTCACCTCTCTGTTCTATTTCTAAATCCAACTCTGGAATGTCTGAAACTCATCCATGAGCTAAAACAGTTATTTTTAAAGAAACTCAAACCTACATCAATTTCATCCCCTCTCCCCCATAACCCTGTTAGACATATTACTCCACTGAGTGTCATGTCTTCACTGATAAATTCACACTAAACGTGACTCCTTTTGCTATCACATGCAGCATGGCTAACAAAGATTTGTAAGAACTTGTACTTACAGTCTGCACAAAAGACACATTTCTATCAGTTATAACGAGGTTGTAAATAGCGTGTGTGGCTTGAAAATTCTCTGAATTTGGTGAGTAATACCCTGCACTTGTTTTGACCTCATATATACATGCAAGCGAAGGCCAAGGACACAGTTAGGAAAACAGTACTTCATTACCCAGATATCCTTAGAGTCGCATCACTCACTGCAGCTCCAATCAATCACCTGCTTTTGGCAAGAACACTGTACTCAGAATCAGACACACTGTACTCAGACTCACACACACCAATGCATGAGCGTGTATACACACACACACACAAACAAACTGTCAGCACAGGCACAATCAGTTATTGAGCTCTTGCCAACAAGCCCCTCTGCTCTTCCCACATACATTCACTTTCTTTCTCTCTCTCTCTCTCTCTCTCTCTCTCTCACACACACACACACACACACACACACACACACACACACACACACACATACACAGTAATGTCTCAGCATTAATTTCCCTCCTGAGACGCGACCTTTCTAAGTGGAATAGAAAACAAAGGCAGTGCTTATGTGCACTCTCTTGTCCAAGTTTCACATGTGATTTATTGTGATAACAGCAAAAACGGTCGACTTGGCAGACTCCCTTTAACATTTTTACAAAGATGATTTTTTCCTCTGCTGTTTGTTTTGGTCGTAAGCTAATAGCGGGGCCTCTGACCAGGGTGCTTTGAATTTCCAGCTACTGAGAACATTTACGTATTCAAGTGTTTTTTTCTACCTGCACTACTTTTTATCAGGATTTTTAAGGGCCATTGTAAGAATTTAATCACTAGTTGAACTCTGGTCCTTGTAGGGCTTCTCAACCTTTTATGAAACATGAAAATGCTTTAAATCCTACAGACCAAACAAAGCTATGTTTTCTATTGAAGTACTCATTTGATGTGAGGTTAGCACACAAATAGTTCTGTGACCTTCCCAATGATATTTATATAACAATTACACAGCGCTCTGAAATGTGAGAGCCATAAATGTTGACATTGTTTTATTATGAAGGAGGAATTCAGGCAAGCTTGAGGTATAATTTTCAAATATTTCAGGCTTGCTAATATTTCAGAAATTCATGCAGAGCTAGAGGAGTGCTAGACAATCAAGAAAGAACATCTGGGAGGTCCTGGACATCGCTTTTCTTTTTGTTTGGGCAGAAAGAAACATACAGGGAGACTGAAGTGAACATGAGGAGGGAAGTTGTTCAATTAAGAAAGAAAAAAAAAAAAAGAATTTAAAAATACTTTGTTTTTAATTTCTTTTTAAAGTAGCTCTGATAACTGCATCATGAGTGCCCGATGTTGTGTGGAGTGAGAGAGCAAGGTTGTAAACAAAAGGTTAGGATTTCTGCTAATGTTAATGCTGCTTCAGTTAGTTCATTCGTGACAGTTACTGTTTGTCCTATTAGATTTACACATAATCGAAAACAAAATGTAGAAGGAACTAAAGATGGTTAGCCAACAAATGTGGGGGGGGGGGGGGGGGGGGGGGGGGGGGGGCAGTCATGGGCTAGAGGTTAGGGAACTGGCCCTGTGACCGGAAGGCTGCCTGTTCAATCCCAGGGCCGACAAACACATTAGACTGAGGTGTCCTGAGCAAGACAACTAACCCCCAGTTGCTCCCCGGGGCGCCGTGGATAGGCTGTCCACCGCTCCAGGCAAGTGTGCTCACTGCCCCCTAGTGTGTATGTTTATTCACTAGTGTGTATGTTGTGTTTCACTTCACAGATGGGTTAAATGCGAAGGTGGAATTTCCCCGTTTGTGGAATTAATAAAGTATCTTTACTTAACTTATATAGCTAAAAACTACACTGTATTCATGAGCTAGCTGTCGAATCTAACTAGCTAACCTATTAATGTTAAATTAAAACGCAGAGTCATATCTCAAAGAGCATGGAAGTGCAGAGAGGCCATGAGGTAGATATAATTTTCTGGACTGTCATCTTGAGATAACAACCTTGTTATCTTGAGATTACTAAACAATTAAATTGTTAAAGCTGTTATCTTACGTTAACAAGATAATGAACTTGTTTTTTTAAAATAACAACCTAGAAAATTACAGCAGCAGCTCATGGCCTCTCTGGACTTCTTAAAGAAGGTTCCAGCCGTCCATATAGCTGAAATGTTAGCTAGCTGTTGCTAGTTCTAAATGAACTTCAATTGTTACAACACTGTTCAAGTTACGGGTGGAATAGTTGATTAAGGGTGGAATAGTCAAAGACGATTAAAGAATAATAAAAAAAATGCTACTGCTGAGCTTATTAATAAATCCATTATACAACTTCAGTCATGCTCTCATTAACATCCATACCTGTTTTTCATGTTGGTATTCAGTTTGTGATGTAACCCAGTCATCAGAGCTAGGCCTAGATCATTAAGTAAACCTTGAAATGTAGTCTTGGACTAGGTGGCAGCACAACTTCTTTTCAAGAACAACATACAATGTTTGCTGTGTAGGTCTCAAACAGCTTAAAATAAAAGAAATAACAGGCAGGTGGGTCCAAAAAAGGCTTTAAAATCTTGAACCATTAATAGATGAACTCTATCCAAATGTAATTAACGTAATTGGATCACAACTAATTTAGAATAAATTTAATTACAATTAAAATGAAATTGAAGCAGTAAAAACACTGACTAACACTCTGACTGACACAATGTTTTGACTTGACTACGAGAAAAGGCCTGAGGGTGAAGAGACTAACAAATGAATGAGGTCAAAAGTGTGGAGCTTTGTTAACATAGACTGACTCTCCAAAATAGAATAACAGCCTTTATTCTATAAGGCACTGAGCACTGACTCAATCACAGAAAGAAGCTACAGCAGAACTATTGGTATTTTAAATGGCTACATGTATGATGATGGATTGTCCACCTGAGAGACATGAATTGTATCTTTACTCTGTTACTTGCAGATCATGCGTGCTCTCATTACACAATAGTGAGCGAATTCAGTGTTTAGCATGACCAAGAAATATTTCTCTTTTCTTCCAACATAATGAACACAGTAATCTTTATAGGTCTAGCTTATAATGTGAATATTATGACAGGGCTGTAAAATCCACCCCCACCGTGATGATGGCACTAACAATACTGTAAGAAATTTTTACTGGGTCCTTGGCATGGCTCTGAGCTCCTGCAGATGGTGGACGAATTAAGAAGTCGCTAGTTGTGAATCATTAAAGAAATGCAGCAGTACCACCCAGTGAGAAAGCAAGCGCTGAGGCAATGAACACAGTGGTGAACCCTGACCCTGGCACCAACTTCCACTGCTTCCCTGTGTCGACTCCTGGAATTCTGCCAGTCTCTGGAAGAGAACCTTCTCCACCGTTAAAGCCCTCTGTTTTCATCTGTCTGCAGGGAAATGCTTAGTGACCTTTTGGGGATGACTTATGGAAAAGTAGAGGGGCTGAATGGTCATTAGGCCCCACTTTGTGCAACTGGGTGGTGCCAACATCACAGCTTTACAAAGGCCGCATCAAGCAAAGAAAATCAGGCAAGGCAGCGAAATGATTTTACTGGTGTTATAGGCAGGCATTTTCCACCCCGACGGGGAACCAACCTTAATTCTCTGCCTCTCTTGCTGAATTTCATTTCTTTGTACAACGCTCTGTCTATCATTTACTCATTGGCTAGTCTCGCCCTGTCTTTTCCAGCCCTCATGTTTTAAATTGCAGCACAAAGGGGGGGTTTTGTCATGCAGGATTCTTGTGGATTTCTCCATTTCAGAAAGACCATGGCGTCATCGTAACCACATAGATACTTGAAAAGTGAACGGGAATGCTAGTGCACTGTTGGATTTGTGGGGTCAGTGGAGCTGGAAGATGATGGACTGGGTTTTCGATTGGAGAGGACAGAACTACGCTGAGCGGCTGTTTGCATATGCGACATCAGACCTGGGAGAGTAGCTAGCATTGTGAGAAAGCCAGAGTTGCTACAGCTGAGTAGACTTCTAATTAACAAAAGGATGTCTAGTGTGTGCGTGGAATTTTTTGCCAGTGGACTGTAGCATTCAAAAAGAGTGTGATTTGGTGTGATTAATTTCGATGGTTTGGACATGTGTTGAGGAGGAATAGTGGATATATTGGGCAAAGAATGTTGGAGATGGAGCTGCCGGGTAGAAGGAGAAGAGGTAGACCTCAGAGAAGGTTTATGGATGTAGTGAAGGTGGACATGGAGATGGTTGGTGTGAAAGTAGAGGAGGCAATGGATAGGGCAAGATGGAGGCAGATGATCCGCTGTGGCGACCCCTAAAGGGAGCAGCCGAAAGAAGAAGAAGAATTTCAATGACAATTAGAGCACGTGTATTACTGATGATATCTTGCACAGGGTTTCTCAAGCACTGGGCAAGAACCCTTTGGTGGTTTTCCTGAGGTAAAGGGGGTTCAATGTTCACTAGTGGCACGATGTGACAGCACTTTGACAAACATTACACTTATTTTGCTGCCATTCTGTTCATATTTTATGTTCACCGTTACAACACTTATAGCACGGGTAGGCACTCAAACACATCTTGCTGAAAACCTTCCCAGAATGAAAAGCAAAATATAAGATTTGAGTTTTCATGCTTTCTAGTGATAAAAGGTGGGCCTTGAGTTCAAAAACCTTAAGATTCCGTTTCACACCAAGTACAATTTTTCAGCCAGTTGAAAATGCAGCATTATTTTATGCAATTTTTGTGGACTTTCACTGGCTAAATTAACTCTCTGACCAGTTCCTGTAGTCCCTAATGCTAGTGTGGTAAAAACCAAGATGATGGGTCGAGTCCCAGCAAATAGAGCTTTTCCCAAAATGTTAACAAGATCTGTTCAGAAAAAGGGCAGTTCAGACAGGCCTCAAACTGGGCTATGAACATCTGAGTTGTACACTCTATTTCCAAAGGTATTCAGTCACTCATCCAAATCATTGAATTCAGATGTTCCAATCACTTCCATGGCCACAGGTGTATAAAACCAAGTACCTAATCATGCAGACTGCTTCTACAAACATTTGCCAAAGAATGGGTCGCTCTCAGGAGCTCAGTGAATTCCAGCGTGGTACCGTGATAGGATGCCACCTGTGCAACAAGTCCAGTCAAGAAATTTCCTCACTACTAAATGTTCCACGGTCAACTATCAGTGATATTATAAAGTGGAAGCGATTAGGAATGACAGCAACTTAGCCACGAAGTGGTAGATCACGTAAAATGACAGGGTGGGCTCAGCGGATGCTGAGGCGCATAGTGCACAGAGATCGCCAACTTTCTGCAGAGTCAATCGCTACAGACCTCCAAACTTCATGTGGCCTTCAGATTAGCTCAAGAACAGTGTAGAGAGCTTCATGGAATGGGTTTCCATGGCTGAACAGCTGCATCCAAGCCTTACATCACCAAACTCAATGCAAAGCGTTGAATGCAGTGGTGTAAAGCTGTGTTCTCTGGAGTGTTGAATCACGCTTCTCTGCCTGGCATTCCGATGGATGACTCTGGGATTGGAGGTTGTCAGGAGAATGGTAATTGTCTGACTGCATTGTGCCAAGTGTAAAGTTTGGTGGAGGGGAGATCTTTATGCACTAGAAGACACTGCCTGGCTGGTTTGCACTGTGAATCATGTGGAGCTGCATCTCCAAAAGCAGCTCAAACTGAGTAGCAGAGGATCCAGCTGTGAGTGAAACAGCTCAAAGAAACTCTCTGTTCTCTCTTTCATTTAACTTTGGAAGGCATCCTGCACAATGTCTTTCTGATAAATATTTGGAATGCTTTTTTTCCTGCAGCATAAACAACACAGCGAAATTCCAATAAAATCATATTGCGTCCATAATGTATAGCACTGACATCAAATAAATCAGGGTATTTTGGAATATTTCAGATTTTCCAGCTTTTTTGGATTGTGTTCAGTGTGTTATGGCCTTTAGAGTATCAGTTATCACTGGCAATGACAAAGGTTTGGTGTAGATTAGCAAAACGTATTTCTCACTCATAGATCAGTGAAATAAGCATAGTAAACACTGTTGACAGTGAGAATTCTAATATTGCAATTAGGACCAGGTTTGTTGTTTTGTGGAAAGAAAAAACATCCTTAACATTTTCGTCCTTTCTCCATATTGAGGCAAACAGAGCACAGTGAACAGTGCACTAAACTAGCCAATACAAATGTAAATCTAATGCAGTTTATTAAGTAACTGGAGCTTAAAAACGACAGTAATAACACATCTATGATGCAGCATATTTCTTATAGTAGGGCAGAAACGTTTATTGACATAACTTGTGCGTCTGTCCGTAGCTTTTTGATCCGAGTAAACACAGTTGTGAATGTTCTGAATACACTGAGGGTCTGAATCAGTGACTGTAAAGCAGCTGCTTGTGTGAAAGCCTTCGGCCCAGTCCAGTCAGCGCTGAGTCACTCGCCTCTTTCTGCTTCAGAAATGAAACCCTCTCCATCAAACTTACTCACTGATTAGCTGCTGCTAATTAAGTTTCCACGGTTAGGTTTTGACTCATTCTCTAACTCAACATGACCGTATTTTACTTACTTGACAGAGCTTTCCTCATATGCTTCCATTCATGTCAGCCATTTGTGCCCTGTGATCGGCAAAGGACTGTTCACATTTTATGTGGGGTTTCTGACGAGTATGTAATGCATGCACATGGCTAACATTAATGAAATGGCTTCTGGTGCAAAAGGCTCTGATTGGTATGGTACAGTTGGCACTGGAACTATTGTTACTAAGCTATTTTTATAAGGGCAATTGACAAGGGCAATTACAGGGTGCTTTATGAAGCCCTACATGCATGTGGTTCAGCATACAGTAACCGAGCATTTTCATGCAATAATTATAACTTGGAAACACTTACTATAAAACTCCAATTAATGTCTGACAGTTTTGCCTGGACCGAGGTGCAATAAAAACACACTGGAACACAATGAGGGTCTGGTGTGGTTTAAGAGAGCTGCACAGACATTACATCTGTTTCAGCCATTCACAGTCCAGAGGGGGTCTCAGACTCACAGCAGCACCAAAACTCACACCGCTTTCAACTCTCCGCATAGACCATAAGCCTCTAATGCACTGGATATACATGCTTGGGGTTGCACTGGTTTTATAGTCATCATTACAATATAAAAAACGAGTGTTCCGGCCATTGGTGTTTGTTGCCAGCGTGTTAATTGGGGCTGTGATAGCAGGTGCTGCAGTTTAGAGTGAGAGATTTGCGCTGCAGGAGAGTTTCTCGGTTGTATTTCAGTGTTTCAGCCTCACGCACTCTGTCCACAGTAGTACGACTATTTGATGTAACCTGAGGACAGAAATCACCTCAGCTCTCAGTGAGAATTTAAAGTGGCTCTGGCCTCCGCGCGTCCGTCCACGATTGTTATTATAGGTCCGATCAGTCGAAACCAAGCATGTTATCTAACGTTAGCTAAATGCTAGCAGCGAGCGCTTGCGTCTCTACTCACCAAAAAAGTCGTTCAGTGTGAGGTAGTTATAAGCCCAGGCACTGAACCAGGAAAAATTCACGATACTCCATTTTAAAAACGTATACCTGGAATGTGTTTGCAAACGTAGGCAGCAAAAAAACGAGATGATCCTAAACGCTAGTTTCGCGCAGGCAGAACTCGTCTGTGATTGGTCGATTTGCGTGTCAGTCAAACGGCGGTCCCTCAAACAAACACAACAAAGCTGACACACGACTAATTTAAATCAGTGATGCGTTTTGCTGTTGGCTATAATGGCTTAATAATGAAAACGTGCTAACTTGTTGACTCTGGTGGAATCATATCAGAAAGGCATCTCGAGACTCATCTCAGATCTTGTCTGGATTACGAGCCTGTATTTTAACGCGCAGCTTCCAGCGGAATTGGTTTCATCTCATCTAGTCTTTCCACACAACTACAGTAGCATGACTTTGTTATATGGGTTTAACAAAAAAGTGATATTTTCTCTCTGCTGTCTGTGCACTCAGTTTCTTTACCAAGACTGTGTTTCAAACGCTGTACTCAATTATTCCACTGGTGCCCACAGTGCCAGCTAGTGGATTTATTAATTGACTAGTCAGCTAATCTATGGAACCTTAAAGGAGGCCTATTTTACTCTTTTCCCTCAGTTGAATATACTACCCCTTGTGCTCTGAAAAACATATGTGATGAGCAGGGGAATAACGCTTTAATTCAGCTTCTGTATAGTGTATTTTAATCAAGAATTTTATCATCCATGAAGAAAATGGCGTTTTCTGGGCATTGATACTATACTGAAATGAGAAGACTCTGGAGGGATCTGACTAGGCACTAGGCAGAACACATGCAGGCGGGTTGTCATTTCACTGCCGTGTATCCACAATATTATTCACTTCTGTATTTCAAGATATGTGCAGAACATCTGGCTGTGAAGGAAGAGTCGTTCAACATGGTCTTGGTGAAGCAATGTTAGCTTGTTAAGGGGTCATTTTATTTTTAGTCTATACGCCTGAGGCTACATGCTGAAACCTAAATCAATGGCTGAAGACAGGATGTTTCAATCACAATCCCCTCTAGAAAGCAAAGAGCCCCCCGGTGGTTCTCCTTCCCTCAACTACTAACTGCAAAAATGGTAGTGAAAGCAGTGAAGGCTTCTCAGATCACAGGACAGTTAGTGTTGTTCAAGTGTACAAAAGCCCAAGAAGAACATTTATTCATTTACGTATTCATTCATTCTTTCATTCAGATAAAAATGATGTACCTCCAATCCATTTAGTATGCCTGCTGCATACCTCCAATAACGTCACAAATTCGTGAGCTCTGTCAATAAACATGATACGGAATCACTTTGTCTCAATTCAATATGACTAAAGTGATTTGATCTCACTTCATGAACTTACTCTATCAGCTGAACTTCCACAACACTGCTTAAACATGACTGCATGATCTCCCGAGTCTTGTGATGCATGTGCATCCTGCTGTGTGAACCTGTCACTGCAGTGGCCACTCAGTCATGACGGTACTGACTCTTCAGGCTCTGGCAGGATCCATGTCTGCTTTTAAGTGAACCATCTTCACTGGAAGATCTGACCTTTCTGCTATGAAGATACAGATATGCCTCCAAGATGTTCAGGTTATTCATAGCCTGTCCCTTGCTTGCTAATTATACTACAAAGTATGTAAAAATATTTTTTCGTGTTGCCTTGCCAGTTCTTCATATTGTCCTGCTATCCTTTGTAGTGGGATGAGGTAAAACATAATAATCACCTTGTTTTAACATTGTGTTGGAATGCTTAACACTTTCTTATTAGGTTTTCACAGAGTTACAATAGCAATCATTGTTCACCAAATCAGTCTTCATAGAATTCACAAGCAGCAAGAGAGAAACTTCACACACTGAATTAATGGCAGAGGTGGCATCCTATGATAAAGTCACTGAGCTCATCAGTATGACTCGTTTTACTGCCAGTGTTTATCTACGTGGTTATTTGCTCAATTTTGTCCACCTGTTAGCAATGAGGTTGGTTGAAACACCTGAACTCAATAATTGGGAGGTGTGTCCCAATACTTTGGTCTATATAGTGTATGTGTAATTTTTGTTAAAGATACAGTGTGATAGGAAATAATATTAATAAATGTTTTGACTTGTGCACAGGTGCTATAATCTCAGAAAAGCTTTGCCAATAGAGTGGGATGCTCTGAAGCAGCCACACTCAAGGTCACTATGCCTAGTGTTGAGTGTTGGCTAGTGTTGACTATAGGAATATAAAGCCCACCATCATTGTACCGCAAAGCAGTAGTGATCCAAAACTAATCATCCAACATCAGTACCTGACCTTGCTAATGCTCCTGTGGCTGAATGCACTCAAATCCTCACAGCAATGTTGCAACATCAAGAGTATCCTTCTCAGAAGACTCTAGCAAAAGAGGAACAAATGGAGAAACAGATAAGCAGGATTCTACAAACATATGGACAAATAATGTATTGCAGGTCAGATGTCTGTTGAGATGCACTTCAGTGTGAAATGAAATATGTTCTGTTGAATAGATTGCAAACTAACCATTGCATTATAAGCACAATTAGATGTGTGGTTTCTTAGCTTGTCTGGCCACTTGATGACTTTGTTTGCTGGTGATGTAGAGTGTAGAAATTGATGAATTCAACTGGGGCGATGGGTGGATGCAAAAACATTATAATAATGATAGGAAGAGGACCATAAAGTATAAGGGTGGAGTCCTGTTCAACTTGTGTCATGACCTCATGGCGCAAATGAACAAACAAGAATAATTACTTTATTAAATGAATAAGCTCTGACTGATGTTTGATGTTAGAGCACAGAACGGTGCCAATGAAAACCCGAGTAATATAGTACTGTACAGTGCAGATGGTTTTCAAGCAGGTCTGAAAGTTGCTTTTTTAGCTCAGCATAAATCATATATTAGAGCTGAAAGGGGAAAAAAGATCCCCTGCTTATGATATAATAACCTCTGACACGTTAGGTGTTAGTCTTTTTCATTATGGAACCACTGGCTCAGGGCAAATTCCTTTGTTCAACATTCAAAGGAATTCTTAGCAGGTCAAACGTTAAATGGTGGGAAGGAGCGACAGCTTTTTCTTTAGTTATGGATTCAATACCTTAAATTTAATCATTTCATGCCCTGTCCCATGACTGTATCATGAGTATTCTTCTTTGAAAAGTCAGAAAATTTTAACTTTACAAGCTCACAAGCCATCAATGAATGTGTACGCGTGAGCCCAATGATTCTGAACATGGAAAAATACCAAAGAATGGCATTTTTTTTAAGAGAGGAAAAGAAAGATCAGGCTCCTTGGTGAATGCATGTAACACATGAAAAGCTAAATTAATTTATTTTGTGAAAGAAAAATCATTGCCATTATAGCCTGAAATATTATTTTTGACA
Organism: Pygocentrus nattereri; assembly: GCF_015220715.1. NCBI lineage: Eukaryota > Metazoa > Chordata > Actinopteri > Characiformes > Serrasalmidae > Pygocentrus > Pygocentrus nattereri. The sequence continues at coordinate 27,535,054 of NC_051212.1, forward strand.
TTTTTTCAACATATGCCTTTCCATTCAGTTTTATTGGGGTGACTTAAAGGATATGGAAATTTGAGCGGAAACTGAACCTCATTAGAAGAAGTGGAAAAATGTGAAACAACACGGTCTATTGAAGTCTGAACCAGGATATTATGTCACAACGTGATGTGAGCTGGATTTGTTTGATCCATTGCATTTCTTTCTGATGCTATGTTTCAAAATAAACACTGTATGCCACTTTTAGGGCAGTAGAAAATAAGACAAAGACATGAAAATTACTGTTGGTCGACATGAAAAAAGATAAGTGGTATTAAACTGGCACATCAAAGTTAGTTTGTGTCTGTCTAGACAGGATTCCGGAGGATTATGACGTTTCTCTGGAAGGCTGGAAAGACGTTAACCAGCTTTCTGCTTGACAAGAACATTTTCCTTTATTGTTCCAAGTCTGGCATCCATGCTTCAACACATTAGAGAACAGGAATGACTGAAATATCTTCTTTATGACTGAGGAAAATATCTCTGGAAATGCAGCACTGGAGTGCCACGTGGTGTTCTCCTGAAATAAAATGTGGGTTTTGGGTTTCTGACTTTGGTGCAGAAACATTCCAGGGAACATGGAGTTCTGGCTGTGGTGACATTCAGTGGACCAAACTATCTTCAGGCCAGGTGTAACAAAACCCAAGGCCTCATCACAGTAAAAACATTCCTGGAATTTACAGACACATGTCTTCCTCATTAACAAGAGGACTCTACTGGGACAACATGGTAAAATAAGGAGTTTTGCTGAGATGAATTCAATCTCAATTTTGCTGCTTTGCTCAGTGTGAACTGCCAATTTGTGATGTTTATGAAGCCTTGGTCTATTGCTTGGATATTTTCCTGATTAAAATGAAAATATTCATCCATGAAATGGAAAGTTTAGCTGCTTTAATTGGCTGTGTAAATGAGAACATTGCCCAGTGCTTATGCTAGGCGGATTTCGGCATCCCGACTTCTGGGTTAAGCTAAAGCGTTGTGGGCACATCTGAGGAGGCCAACAGAATGAAGTGGTAAAAACCAAATGCCACTGGAGATCACAATGTAGCTGCCCACAACAAAAAGACGCATTGTTCAAAATGGATTCATGAGTAGAACAAAATAATGACTCAAAGGAGGCGATGCCTGAAGAGGAAGGGCACAGTTAAGACTCCCACAATGCAACATCAAAGAAGCGGGCATTTTTTACTTCCTACAAGCTGACCTCTAATGTTTCCTCTTGATGTAATAAGAGGAAAGAGATGGTGTCAAGTGATGGAGTTAAGTTCAGTTCCCAGGCCCCCTCAACATGAGGGCCAATGCTCCAGCACTGAATTTCAGCCAGAAACAATTGAGCAGCTTCAGGCCTCACATTCGCCTTCCATAAGAGAAGTTCCCATAAAGTCAGTTCTTGAAACATCTATTCTTATTGCCTGATTACTTTCGATCTATAATGCCATAATCTATATTACTTTCAATCTATAATGCGGCCTTTAACTGTATTTTCCACTTCCCTTCCCTACACTGCCATTCAGTAATCCTTGTTATTTTATTTTATTGAAATAGACACCACAAGGTATTTTAGATGTTTTATTCAATATTTTAGGTAACAAGGTATTACAGACAAACAATTGACCCTATTTATAACAATTTCAAAACCACTCATCCTTCTCGGTCGTGGACAGGTGGGGGTGGTGGGTGTGCTCAGCAGTCATTGGACAGAAGGCAAGATACACCCTGGAAAGGTCGCCAGTCCATCTCAGGGCAGCTTATTTATTATAGCTTTCTGTAAATGGTCAGAACACTATTGAGATCTTGATTATTTTATACCTTTATCTACAACAAGATTACTGTCAAGCACAGCTTGACCACCAAGTTTGATAATGAGACAGCAGTACAGGGCCTCATCAGCAACAGTGACAAAACAGCATACAGACAAGAGGTGGAATGGCTAAATAAACTCTTAATGGGGATAAAGATGACTGTTGATTTCCAGAAGGCCCATGATGACTCACTCCCCATGGCACATCAATGACTCCTCAAGGAAACAGTAGAGAGCTCTGGGAGTATGTGGGAGTTCTCATCAGATCTCAGAAGACCTCACCTGGACACCACATCTGTTGCCAAGTAAGCACAGCAGTGCCTCCATTTTCTTGTGGCAAGCAAGGCCTCCAGCATAGTGGAGGAATTCTTCCACCCCTCCAGTGGTGTCTTCTCTTCATCACCTTCTGGCAGGAGGTACCATGAGATCCGGCCAAGGTCCACCAGACTCGACAACAGCTTCCTCCCCCAGGCTATCAGAATGCTCTACCAGGCGTCCCCTCCAACTTCATGAGGACTGTTCAACTTTCATCCACATTAGTTACTTTATTATATTACAGCCTCCTTCTTTGGACAGAAATTGTCCACCACTCAAAAAAATATGCCTACTATCCCAAAGGTCTTAGGCACCTAAGCACATTAGTGAAAATAATTTATCTTGAGAATAAGTGTGTTTGTGCTTTTAAACGCATCGTATATCATTAGAGTAAATGCAATTAAAAATTAATGCTGTAAATTAAAAAAAGAGGTGAAATGAGCTTGTTTGAAGTTTTGTTTCATTACTTTCATTACTAGCACTCTTGATTTAACATAATAAAATATTGAAGAGTCAAACCAGGTATTGGATGATAATAAAAATCATACTGGACTTCCCTGAGGAGAGGTATGAAAAGGGTTAAACAAACACATTGACATGCACAGATTCACTACTTCTTGCAATAATGTAATTTGTATTTATTCTAATATCACTGCTTTACTGAGCAAATTGTTCAGTTAACTAGCTTTTTAAAATGTAATTTGCTCATGGTGCTAAACATTTTGTGCAATGCTATATATTATGCTGCTATATGTGCATTGGACAATGTTATACAATTGCACATATGTAATTTGCACCGTGCCATTTTTCATGATGCAATGCTGTGCTGCATTTACATACAAAAATAATCGGCACAATTTGCACAATTCACCTTCTTATACAACTTCCTGTCTGTCTCATACTGTCTTGGACTGCCTATATATCGTATTGTGTTATATTTATAGTTTACTGCCAGTTAAGAATGCATTATAGTTGGCATTATACCACACTGTCTTGTCTAATTGTACTTTATGTAGTCTAAATCTTTCAGTCTTTTACTGTGTGGTCCAGTAAACACAGGCCATGTGTGTATGTTGCACTAAAGCCCTGGAGGAACATGTTTTTTCCCATACCACTGTGTGCTTTGGTATGGTTGGAATAACAATGAAGTTCTTCTTGATCTTGACCTTGAGTTTGATTTGTTTCTTGATGATGTAAACAGTGATCCCAAAATTTTGAATGGTAGTATCATATCTTCCCATATCCTTCATGCCATTTTGTCTCCCAGGCTCTGTGGTAGGCCAGGCCATAGAAGGAGCAACTGTCAGGGTGGCAAACCAGGGATCTGGCTTTGGAGAGACCACAAGCCAAGAGGTTCTCAAAGGTATGCTCAGAGTTTTGTGTGAAGAATTTTATGTATGTGTGTGGATGCCGTCCCGCTGCTTGCAAAATGCATAAAACAGGCAAACAATTACATTGATAGCACCATAAAACCGCCTCCTCCTTGGGTAGCACTCTCAGGAGTGCATAATAGGGCTTAGAGGGCAACACAAGGCCATCTGGCCTGCTGGGGGCTAAACGATACTGAACCATCTCCAAGAAATGGCTGTACTTTTGTACTGGGACATGGTTTAATTTCTCAAACACCTAAAGACTTTTATTGGATGGTCAACCAGAACTTTGGTTTGCCTGAGACCAATTGCAGTAGCAGTGTACAGGTAAGTGAAATGAAACATATTAGATCATTATATGCAGGCAGACCAAACCAAGCTGAGGCACTGTCAAAACAAGGGTGAGAAAACAAAGGTGACTCAACACATCAAAAATCCCTTGATTGCGGTGCTCATAAAATTATATAGCTTTTTCCATTTCACAGTGCAAAATTCCTCCTTGTTTATTCTGTCGATAATTATGTGTAAAATGAGTTAATACATATGTATATACTGGCTAAATTTGCTTTAAGAGTCTACTTATTGAAGCTATTAGGCAGTTAGCAGCTATAAAGGTAAAAAACACAGCAAAGGTTAAGCAGAGATGGCTAATTAGATGGTCCCTATGTCCCAAATCACCCACTTATCAAAGCACCCATGACGTCTCTATTGTTTGAGTTTTTAATCTATTAATTTGATTTGCGTGATAATGGTTCATTGGTCCAGAGCGGCTGGGGGTAACTTTCTAAGGGGTTGGCAAGGTCAAGCTAGCAGTCAATGCAGATGTTGTTTAATAGGTTGAAGCTTTTTGATGTTGACTTGTCTGGATTTTTCCATGATCTCATTCGAGAGACAATAAAACCAAATTAGATTTCACATGGTTGATTCCAATGATGTTTCCTTAGGTGAACAAGTATACCTCATCTTAGTAACCATATACTGTAAGGTGAGTGATGCATCAACTGGGAATTATTGGTTTATATTAAATAAGAATGTAATTAAATCTTTTACAAAATATAGATGGAATACACTTAAAACTGTAACACACTGACACATTTTAGTAGTGTAACACAACATTTGAATGATAAAATTAGTGCATTTGGGAAGAAATTTAACCATTAGAAGCTGTGTTCTCTCGTGACGGCATCACGTTCAGCACGATTTCAAACAAGAAGCCTTTCACCCTTCCATTATACAAACACCTTCCATCTGATGGACAAAATGAGCTACCAATCATTTGAAGAAAAGAGGCAAAACAACTTAAAGCTGTTGGCTAGCACTTACTGTAGCTTGTGTAGTAATAAGTTAGCTTGTGCACTAGTTGTTATAGCTGATGTAGTCAGCTAATCTAGTAATATACACATTCATAATAATAATAATAATAATAATTAACATTATAACTATAATAAAAATAAACATTATAACTTTCTAAAGTCTAGCTAATAAGAGACTAAGCTAAAATTTTCTACAAATGGCCTGAGACATGACTTTAACTAATATGCCAGAGAATTGAAACTTCACTCAGACTTGCACCCATGAGACTCAAGGCTTGACTCAGACTCACGCTCCAAGAGACTAGAGACTTGACTCAGACTCGCAAGACTTGACTCAGACTCGTAAGACTTGACTCAGACTTGCAAGACTTGACTCAGACTTGCAAGACTTGACTCAGACTCGCAATACTTGACTCAGACTTGCAAGACTTGACTTGAAGTTGCACACCAGAAACTTGACACTCAGACTTGCATGCCTAAGACTTGACTTGGGTTTTCAATAAAAAGGCTCTAGAATGGGCTTGGACTTACAGACTTGACTCAAACTCACACACAAGTGACTTGACACTTCACTCAGACTTACAAGCCTGAGACCTGAGTCTTGACTTAGGCTACGTTTACACAGCAGGGAAAAGTGGCCCAAATCCGATCTTTTTCTTCATATGTGACATCTGTGTGGCTCATCCAGAGGTAAACAATCATGACGGTCAGCGAACGCCAGTCGCTCCTGGAGCTTCAGTTTCGTCTTCGCCGGCATCACAGGAGCGGTTATTCCAGTGGTTGACAGCTGGACTCATCACAGCGCAAAGTGATGACGAATGTCGAGTCGGACTGACATAAAAGTCGCATGAATTCCGATCTGGCTGTTCAGACTGAGTCGCACTGCCGCAGATCAGATACGAATCAGATTTAAGTTCCACATATGAAAGCGTCTCAAATCGGAATTGTAAATGTCAGATTCAGTGCGTTTTTTGCTGTTCACACTGAAACGGATTTGGGCCACTTTTACCTGCTGTGTAAACATAGCCTAAGTCAAGACTCAGGTCTCAGGCTTGTAAGTCTGAGTGAAGTGTCAAGTCACTCGTGTGTGAGTTTGAGTCAAGTCTGCTGAGACCCATAAACATTTAGGCTGATGTTTCTGTACAAAAAATAGAAGAGACTCATCGCAGCCGCTCCGTGTTCGATGAGGTTTCGAACGAAACAGCAGAGGAGGAGGAGCCCGAGGCTGCAGTGTCAGAGAACAGTTCAAAGAGTCTGAGGACAGGAACCAAAGAAGTGGCCATAGCAACGTGCCCTTTTTATGGAGAACTCAAACACATTCTGGGTGATGAGTCCAGCTGTCAACCATACAACTCTATAATCGCTCGTGTGATGCTGGCGAAGACGAAACTAAAGCTCCAGGAGTGACCAGCGGTCTCTGGCCGTCATGACTGTTTACCTCTGGACGAGCCCCATGAGCACTGTTCTTTTGCACATGTGGGTCAGTTTTGGAGCATCCTCTGTTCAGACTGGTGTCGCATACAGATCAAATTTAAAGATAATGTGAACAGCCAAACAAAAAATCTTTCTCACCAAGGATTTGGTGAGAAAATCAGATTTGTGACACTTTTACTGCTGTGTAACTGTAGCCTTAGACATACGCCCAAGAGGTTCAAGACTTGATAGAGACTCACACCAAACAGATATAACTTGACTCAGTCTCATACCTAAGAGACACAAGAATTAAGTCAACATTCACCTATGTGACTCAAGACTTGACTCAGACTTGCACCCAAGAAACTCAAGACTGAGCTTAGATTCACAACTTGAGTCAGACTTAACTCAGACTCGCATGCCAAAGACATGACTCAGACTCACAAGTCAGAGACTCAAGACATGAATCAGACTCACACCCACATGTGATTTTGCTCAGACTCATACAACTTGACTCAGACTTACACCAGAGATCTAAGACGTAACACAGACTTGAACAGCTGAGACTTCTCAAAATCACAAGCTAGAGACTTGAGACATGACTCAGACTTACACCCAGATGACTTGAGACTCGACTCCAACTCGCACACAAAAGACTTCAGGCTTGACTCTTACTCACATTCCAGAGACTAGAGACTTGACTCGTACACAAAAGATGTGACTCAGACTGGCATGTCTTGACTTGAAGTCACACACCAGACACTTTGTGCACCTGAGACTTAAGGCTTCACTTGGCATCCAACTTGGGCTTTCAGCAAAGAGGCTCAAGAATGGGCTTGGACTCACTTGACTTGACTCAAACTTGCACCCAAGAGACTCAAGACTGGGCTTAGACTCACACAACTTGACAGAGACTCTCACATCAGAGAATTGAGACTTAACTCAGACTTGCTCATCTGAGACTTGACTCAAATTCACACTCAAAACATTCAAGATTTAACTTGGACTCGCACACCAAAGACTTGAGACTTGACTCAGATTTGAATAAAAAAAAACTCAAGACTTGACTCAGACTCACACCCAAGAGACTTGTTATTTCACTTGAGACTTGACTCATACTTACACCCAAGACTTGAGACTGGTTTAGACTTAGCACAGCTTGATTCAGACTCTTAAAACACAGACTTGAGACTAGAGATTCAAGACATCCAAGAGACTCAACACATGGCTTAGTCTCACACCCATGAAACTCAAGACTTAACTCTGACTCACACCCAAGATAGTCAAGGGTTGACCTTGACTCGCAACCGAGAGACTCAAGAGTTGGCTTAGACTCGCATGAACTGACTTGTGAACACCTCTGAGCTTTACATTCAGCAGTCATTTTAAAATACTAAACATGATATCTCCTCTTCTACTTATGAACACAAATGTGGCACCGATTGAAAGCTTAGAATTTGCCTTCTCAGCTGAATGTCTCCACTTGTTTCACTAAGTTGCGTGAAAAATATTACACCATGCTTTTATTGTCTATGGCAATAACCGCGACTTCTAAGGTTTAAAAGTAGAAGTTGACATCTTGTGCTAGATGTCGAGTCCAATTAATTCTGTCCACCAGCTAGCACACATCTGATCCTTTTTCCTCATGCTGGAGGAATTGTGAACTGTTGTGTTTGACTCTTGCCTCCCACACACAGACACTCAGTGGACATCGGTCAGAGAGCACAGGAAGTTCACCAAGTCTGAAATAACACTCTACAAACCCCTACACATGAACACAACAAGCTCATGTTATCTACACAAAGGAGTGAGGAATAGAGAGAGAGAGAGAGAGAGAGAGAGAGAGAAAGAGAGAGAAAGAGAGAGAGAGAGAGAAAGCTAGCAATTAAGGCAAACTTCAAGGCTGTCAAAATGCAGTTACATGTAGATATGTGCTGACTCAGCAGGTTCGGGCACAGGTCAGCTCAATCAGCCACGTTTCTCTCCTACTCCTGACTTTCTTTGTAAGTCCTGCTATTGCTGGTAAAGTTCTCTTTAGTATGATGGTGTTTGCTGTAGGCCATGGCTTTGGTTGGTTGAACACTGATGATGTAGTTTTCCTGAAGCATGGAAAGCAGCTAGCAATCATACTTTAGTATAATTTTGGACAATTTGTGCTTTATTCAGAATGTATTGAATTGACTTGTACTGACTACATTTCAAAAGAGAAAACATACTCTTACTCCTTATTTTTCGTTTAGATCTATAAAGTGTTCATTATAAATATAAAAGACTAAAAGATTTATCTCTTTCTCTCTTGCCAATCGGAAAAAATAAACCAAAATTTAAGTTCCTGACATATACTATGACAACATGACGCAATCAAAAAATGTGCACCCCTTTGCCACCTGACAAAAGACTGTTACATACAAAATATTAACTCAACCCTTTCCTAAGCCATCGGCCTGCTGGCAGGCCCAAAGTTTTATGACACACTTCTATAACCTAAGAAAAGTTCCATTAGTTTGCACTGAAGTCCCTGTAGTTAATGAATAATAAGCCTTAGTATGTAATAAGCGTGGAATGTTAAGGTTAAGATGATTAGGAGTTAAGACGATTAGGATGTTTCATAAACAAATAACATTTAACAAATGTATAGCAAGTGTATAATAAGTGTATAACTCACATTTCTTTAGTTTAGTCTACAGAGAAATCTAAGATCAGATGATCAGACATGTGGTCGATGATGTCGACTCTTCTTCAGAAAAGAAACGTGTGCTTCAAACATCCATTTGGTTCTGAAAACAAATATTTATTAAAACCTGGTCCACCAGAAATCTCTCCTTTAGAGGGATTATTTTTATCAAAACCGTTTCAGCAGAAAATGATTCCACCAAGATGGCTTTGTAGGATTGATGGAAAGATCAAAGGCTTCTCAAAGCACCGTTTTTTTCTAACGCTTTGGATACACAACACTGATTTTGTTCCAGTAAATCAATTTGGAATTGATTTTGGAAAGACTCTTGTTTATACCTCAATCTGGAAATGATGTGGGAAGACACGGAGGCGTGTTGTACAGAGAGTCCTCAGAAATTTGAATGGTGCAGTATTTATGTCAGTGTCCTGTACACAAATCCCCTCTCGTAATAAGCATCGTCAGAAATAAATTTGGAAGCATGCAAATGATCACAGCTTGTTTTGGTAGTGTATCATGCTGACTGAATGACACTGGGACATATTTGTGGTCACTGTGTATTCGTAATGTGTTCTTGTTGAGGTCTTCAGTGTTTGATGTGTAGTCTAGTCTAATCTTGTCAAGCCAAATGAGTCATTGTACACAATAAATCTGAGGCTACCTCATATTCAACATGATTTATAGCAGAAATTTACCCCATAGGTTTGTGTTTCACTGTCACACTGTAAAAAATCATTTAATTAGTAACATTTTGAGTTGATTGAATTGAACTTGTAATAATAGTAAGATAAAATAAGCATAATCTCTGTTTTATTTGAAGTTTAATGGACTCAAGCAACCAGATTACTCACTTTTGTAAAGCTTGCTTCACACTATGTGATTACAGTGGTCTTAAATGTTTACTACTTGCCCCATTATGAGAGAGGCTGCAAATACAAATCATGTCAGACTATGCAAATTCAGATATGTTGCAATTATATAATCATTGTATACAATAAAAATGTTGGCCAATTTATGAAGAAAATGATGACATAAGACAAAAGAACCCTCTGCATAATAGTGGTGATGCTTTCTAAATGTATATTAAATGGGAAAGAAGGAAAAGTTGGAGCTGTTATTGGCTAAAGTTGTAAAGTTGGTGGGGAAATTTCTTCGTCCACTATGTTTTAGCTAACTCTGCTATTTCACCGCAGGTCACTCTATATGTCACCTGATGGCTGGTCAGACTAATAGCGTAAGCCTATTCTTAAACCTGTGAGCAATAAAGTCTATCTTCTCTCTCGTCCTCTCATGCGTGCAGACAGGTCATTTCATGCCTCTTCTTACTGGTTGTTTTTAGATGTGAGTTGTAGCCACAGTTGCACTGCGAGATACTGGAACAAATTTCAGACATTGCTAGAATTTATCACTGTCTTTGGCCAGAAGCAGTAAATGAGTCAAAGTGGAGTGCATCACATTATATGTCCAAAGACCAACACTTTTAAGTCACAGTTAAAGAATTCTTTCACAAATTGCTATTTTGGTCAAAACCAAATCATTTATTCCAGTGAATGATGCCAAAACTTCTATGTTTTATCTATTTTGCACCACGTGCTGATTGAAGACACTGTTTTTCATATGATTTGAAGCCGTGTGAACATTTTATAATGAATTGAACAGAAATGACATATTTTCTCATTCACTTTTAACTCAAACATTTTCTTGAAATGTCTATCATTGTATTAAAAAATCAAAGCAGTCATATGGGACCAAAAGTTTAGATATAATAAGATAAATTAAATGTTTAAAATCTCACTTTTTAGCCATATGGTTTAATAAATGTGAGACACTTCTTCAGCTCTGTGCTCAGGGAAGCTCACAGAACATATAGACCATAGAACATTTAAATGTCCAAATATGGACATTAACAGGTTAACATAAGCACTGTTTCCTTTTCCTGTAAAGTTACCATTTTGGACATATGAGGTTTTTTTATGACAGCAATGATATGCAAACATAGTCTTTTTCCACTGCTTATATCAAATCATCTAAACATGGATTCAGTTCATTCTATGGACAGTAAACCCACAATTATGTCTTTTTAGTTCAGAATGGTTATATTTGAGCTGTTGGACAGCAGTAACTCTGTATTAAAGGCTGTCAGGGTGTGGTGGGACCCAACTAAATGCTAGTAGGCGCTGATTATATCATTCTGTTACTGAGTGCACTGGGTGCTGTAATAGGGATATTTCCCTGCATTGTAACCAGGTTACAGTGAGTCAGAGAGAAAGCGCAGTGGCCCACTGGTATTGAGTCACATCCAACCCCACGATCTGTGACCTAGTAATAAAGACGTATATTTAACATAGCAGAGTGAATTGCCCTGAGTATGCCTATTACTAGCTGGTTACAATGTAACAACAGTGTAATAGATGCTTTTCCCAAACATTACAGCCAGAGATGTGGGAGTATCAGATATTTACTTGCTGACCGTAATTAAGGTGATGGAAGAATTGTAGCAAAAACTGACTGTTATTGCTTTTCAGAAATGTAGTTTAACATGAGTCAAATGTATAGGATGTCCTGTACATTTTGAATGATGCAGGAGGGATGCAAGTGAATCGCCCTGGTTAATGGTTTGTTAGTGTAGTTCTTGAAGCTTTATTGTCACTGTAGCTAAAGAGTTGTGCCCTATAATGGAAGTTCGTGTGAAAGGATATGGAGTAATGAGGAGCATTTGTATCAGTCAGTTCATCAAGCAATGTCCAGAAATATCCCTAAATCGCAGCTGATGTTCATCAGTTATGTAGAAACAAAAACAAAACAACAACCAACAAAAACAACAAAATAGAGATATTAAGGTTTTCCTCACTGGAACGTTATGTTTGTAAGAAATGCCACATGACTGGTCATTACTGAAAGCATAAGCTGTAAATGATGAAAAGACCAAAAGAAATAGTCCAAAAACACTTGCAATCTCTGTTAAATGAACACACATTAAAGAGCTGTTATCAGGGAAACGCAAGTTTCTGTAGCTTTTTTTTATTTTTTATTTATTTACATAATGACTATTATGTTGTACTTAATTAACTCACTTAATTTAAGCTGTAACATATTTCTTTTTTGCTGAACTCGAGTGCACATTTCAATCATGTGACGTCAACACCTTTTTTCCACTGTTGTCTATTCCCTGTTCCACACAGTCTATAAATTCAAACTAAGCTGTAAAAACAGCTCATTTTGAATAGTTTATGTGACGTCATGAAAACCAACGTAATTCAGCAGGATGTGGACCCTTAAAGACTTTTTTTCCCTTCTGCCATAAAGCTACCATTTCAGGGATTTGCGTTTTGCCAGGGAGGATTAACTCTATGTGTCACTGTGTTAGAAATAGATTGAATGTTGATCTCAGTAAGGTTCCACACCGGGGGTTTTTCACACACACTCACTGTCTCTCTCTCTCTCTCTCTCTCTCTCACTCTCTCTCTCTTAGCCTTACAGGGTCATGATTCACACTTGATTCCCACTTTTATTTCAAGACATTCCAACTCATTTGAAGCGTCGGCACGGCGGCAGCAGTGAGACGGGTGTGGCGGCTGCCAGAATGTTTCTGCACCCAGCTTTGGTGGAGGTCTATTCCACACGGCACAACCAGAACACTCTGTTCCTCTGCCGCACCTTCCCCAAGTTTATGCTGGGTACTGTGTTTTTATAAGGCTAACCCCGTCTGCCTACTCCAGGAGCGCACTGTGCAGCGAGATTCCAGCTTTGCAGCTCACTTTCTAGTTTCTACTACAGTCTGCACTCAGTCCTCATCTCCAGCCTGCGCCCTTCGGTTGAGGGACAGTTTAAACCCAAAGCAACGTTAATTTGCTGTGCATTAGCTATCAAATCATGGCAGGCAACTTTCTGAGTACTTCATATACTTTTTATTTCCAAAAAATAATTGAGTTGAATGAAGTCACATTCTTTTCAGCTGACCTGACGTTTCATTTTATATATCTAAATATACACTGTATTGTCAAAAGTATTGGGACACATCTCAATCATTGAATTTGTGTTTCATTCAGTCTTATTGCCACAAGTGTAAAATGCCTAGCTATACACAGTGTCTTTACAAACATTTGTAAAAGAATGACTCGTTCTAAGGAGCTCACTGAATTTGAGTGTGGTGTTGTAATAGGATTTGCAACAATTTAGTTGACAAAAGTCCTAATGATAACGGGGTCGCCGAGTGCTGAGTACGTAAAAGTCACCAATGCTCTGCTGACTCAATAACTGCAGAGCTCCAAACCTCCTCTGGCCTTAACATCAGCACAAAAACTGTGCTTCCACTGGAGCAGTAGAAGCCCATTCTGTGGAGTGATGGCCACTTCTCTACCTGTCAGTCTGATGGTCAAGTCTGGGTTTGGCGAATGCCTGCCTGACTGCATTCTGCCAACTGTAAAGTTTGGTAGAGGAGGGATAATGTTATAGGGTTGTTTTTCAGGGATTGGGCTTGGCCCCTTTCTTTCCCGTGAAGGGAAATCTTAATGCTTCAGCAGACCAAGACATCTTGTACAGTTTGCTTTATATTAATACCTAGAATGCACTGTAAAAAGCAACTGAATGTGGTAAAAAGCAATTGAACTAGTTTTATTCAACTCAAAATATTACTTTGAAAAAAAAAATCGTGTCAAAGTGTTTATTTAGGTTGAACAAAACTAGTAAATTTACTTGTTACCACATTAAATATTTTTAAATTAGATCCGACAAGCCACTTTTTACAGTGTGAGATGTCATATAAGCTCCTGTAGCTGTTATGCGTAGGTGTCCCAATGCTTTTGTCCATATAGAGTCTCTCTCTCCGTTATATATAACTCATGACTTATATATAATCATATTCAATGAAACCTATTTTTACATTGTATGTTTGTTTAACATTTTTGGCCACAGAAATTTAAGCGATTTCAGGGTCTTGACATGGTGTGACTGTCTAAGCACTTGCCACATTATTAGGGTATTATGGGTTTGAACCCCAGTGATGCCAGCACTGTCCTAAACTGGGTGCCCAAGATACCTGGTGGTGTTGTGTGGTATGGAAAGTGAGCAAAATTTTAAATATATATGTATTTTATTAACGAAGAAATTTGAGTTGGGTGAACTTAAATGCCCCCAGGTTAAGTTACAGTAAAAGGTGAGAGACTAAAACGGGGAAATGCAGGGTGCAATGTGTTAAAAGGCTGTGACAAGATGAATGTGAAAACTGAACCTGATTCCAGTGCAACATATGTGGAAAACGACCTGCGAGGTCAACTTGAGCCGTTAGGATCTGACAAATACGGATGAATTATTGAACACACTGTTGTGTAGTTGTTGAACTTAGAGGGTGTTTTTTTGTGCATTTTGTGCAACAAGGTGAAAAATATGCCTCATCCATTAAAAACAGAATAGAATAGCACCTGGGCCCACAAACGGAAGGAAGAAGGAAGGAGACGTGCCCCAGAGGCAACTTGAGAACTTGAATTTTAACAAATTTCAAATTGAGAGTGGTTTGATGTGAAATTTACTGTGATTTCTATATTTAGCCATTTTATTTACTATATATAAAACAAGTGAACTTATGTTTTCTGAACTTTCAGATATTAAGATCAGTTAAGTTCAACTTCACAAGAACAAGAATCTGAAAAAAAAAGTTTTCTTTGAGTACTCATTTGCCTTACAACACACTGCATCTCTCCATCGTGAACAGATATAAAAAAAATACCATCAATGTTTCAGGAATCATAACAATTTTGTGTACTAGCTTCGAGGGAGCTTTTAAACACATAAAACTATTCAGATGTCTGGTTCCTAACACAAGTACTGTGAACAATTCTCGGTAAGTTGCACTTGAGCCAAGTATTTCACACCAAACCACTCTGAATGACTCCTTATACATTTTAATCTTTTAATTATGCAGTATTATAGAAAAGTCAGTGGAATAAATAGTCCAGCATGATCCCCAGAAAAAGACAAACGTATGATACTCATAGTGACACACTCATAATGCAGTGTTTGAAGGTGGAATAGTTTCATACATTAGACGTAAAAATTATAATATGGATTCAAAGTATGTTTATTTTTTACGGACTTCTTATGCTGTTTAATGACACATATATACAAAATAAACAAAGCATATTAAGGGATATATGTTTTTTATTGGAATATTGCTACAGAAACCACATATATTGCTTGTAAACATATGCACATACAGTGTCTTCAACACAGTGAAATGACTTCAAAACAGTGAATTTATCCCTTATAAAAGGCACAAGCAATAAGGCATCAAATCCAACACATTCAGCATCACATTAGAAATGAATAAGATGCTAATATTCACGATTCAGTGTGATATTTTTGCAGTGATATCAGTCATACACATAACAAAAAAGGCAAGATTGTCATCATGACAAGGCATAAGATTGACAGAATCGCTAGCCATTCTCAGGATAACATTCGACTATAACTTTGGCTGAAAAGAGCCTGGGCTACATATTAGCACTGTGTCCTATGAAATGAGGCATTTCAAGTATTCTGAATCTCAGACTTCAGGACAATGATATAATGGACACAGTCTGTTCTACTTTGAGAAAAATATCAAGTTAAAGCAAATATTTTGATCTTTTATTTTTCTTTTCTTCCACCTGGTTCTTTCCCTGTTCTCAACACATAAGAAGAGAAGACTCTTCCCCTCTACACCAATGAAGCCTATATAAAGATCAAAGCCCTTCTTTCCGCCTTTTCCCTCTCTTTTTCGGGCCAAAACGTACACACTCCAGGAAATCTGTGGAGATTCAGTGGGATTAGCCTGGCTCTCTTGACCTTTCCTGTTCAGAGAGATACTGTGTGGTGCTGGCTGTCGGATAAACACACCACTAAGCGCTCTGAGCACGCAAAGGTCAGCTTTACGTAATAGGTGCGGTGCTGCGGAACCCTGGATCCGTTTGACCCTTCCAGTGCCCCGGCTATGACCCCTGAGCTTGCATTTCACTCAGTGGAGGAGAGAACGGTGTACATAATCTAATTACGCTAACAGAGCAGGCAGTGTGTTTTATCGTGCTGATTACGTTTTTATTAGGCGCTTTGAGATGATTCTGACCTTCTACCAGATGCTCACACATAATTTTACAATTCTGGAAACGGCAGCCACCCAGCCATGCTTTTCTACAGTCACTTAAAACCATGAACCATGAACCAAGGGGGCTGCTTAACTTGCAAACTGAAAATATGTCGACATTAATTGCAGTTGCAGTCTACGCTTGGGTAACAAAGTCAGTGTGCTGACTCTGAGTGAACGGAAATGTGTGGCATAAGTGAATTAAACTAACAACAACAACAAAGTTAGCCCACAGCTGACACCAGGTCCATCTACTTGTATGAAGCAAAACAACTGAGCTTTGATAGTTATCAGACAGATAGGGCTTCTGACAGCAGGAGTTCAGCTAATAGCCAGACTGCCTCAGCCCTTACATGCTGGACAAATCCAGACTTTAACTAAAGCACCAGGCCATGTTGAAAGCAAAAGAGGGAGGAGGCAACTCCTTCTCTCTGCGTGAAGGCAGAAGAAAGCCACGGCTAGCAGCAAAAAAGCCAGGGTTTTACAGACGACATGAAAAGAGGTTTAAAACTGGCAGAGAGAGATAAAAGTGTACATGGGAGTACAAGAAAATACAGAGAGAGTTCAGCACCAGGTCATAAACAAGGCCAAAAAGCTTAGAGTGAACACGCATACGTGTACACACGGGGCGCACAGACACACGGTCCACCTTCGCATGTAGATGCATTGACCAAAAAGGTGCACATGTACAACACATACAGTCATACACCCTCCAATACGCAAAACCTTTCGCTGACATATAAGCCGGCCAAATTCTACGTTTTTCTTTTCTTTCTCTTTCTTTTTCTTCCTTTTTAGGTTCACTTATTTTATCTGCGAAATTCTATGTACCAAAAATATTTGTTTCATTTATCCATGACCATCTCTTTATCTTACTGTTACTGTGCCTTTAAGGTTGAAAAGTTTTCTGATTGGCTGCCCTCCAAAAACTCTACAGCAGAAACACTTCTTATCACTTCATTGTGAAGACTGGCTAAACTGCTTGAAGCTGATTGGGCAGTCACAGGTAAATGTGTTCATGACATCACACTCAGGGATTCAAAACATGCTGTTTTTCAGCTTAGCATCCATTTATAAACGGTATGGACTGAGTTAACATTTGGAAACTTTTAACAGTGCTTACTTAGTACATCAAACTCTTCTATGAAAAAAGCAAGGGCAACGCAGTTTTCCATGATATGGCCCCTTTACCTTATTCAGCATTCTCTCACCTCACAAGTCACAGCTGAAGATGAATATAAATAAGAGCAGATTGTGGATTTCTGCATATAAATACACTATAGCCCAGGCGGTATGACTTGATTAGCTCACAGTATTCCACTAGGAGTGAGCAGTGAAGGTGCAGCGATGTATTTGGTGCAGTGCTGGAAGGCGCTAGGCAAGCCCTACATCCTCCTTGCGATCTTCTCCAATCATTTTATTCATTTGTTCCCCTTGTTCATTCCACCGAACGGCCCCACCATCTTCATAGCAGCATAGTTCTGTAAGAGAAATAAAAACAGGTAATTCACATGACTGATTAAAATGATACGCCCTAAAATCACTGACTAAAGCACTGTCTCAAACTGCCTACAGAATGAGTGAAAGCAGGACTTTCTAACCAAAATGACGTGTGTCTATAGTATACTGAACTTTTGTGTGTATGAGTGTGAGTGTGTGAGTGTGTGTGTGTGTGTGTGAGAGAGAGAGAGAGGTGGGGGGGGGGGAGAGAGAGAGAGAAAAATATTTGACCCAGGTTGAATTTTGAGTAATGGACCCCACATTCCTGAAATCCGATCAGAGAGATACAAGCTATTTACACTCGACGCCTATCCTTTCATCGCAAAAATTACCTCCCATAACCCACACCCACACACAGACACACGGGTGAAGCTTACAGGGAAGGCGTAGAGGAAGACTCCCAGGAAGAGCAGGATGAAGAAAAGGAGGATGAGGCCCAGGATAAGCCACTTAAATCTCCTCCACACAATAAACTTCAGTGTTTTGTACGGAGAGGAGAACCAAAGGAAGGAGGTTTCAGGTCGCCTGCATGGAAAATATAGAAACGCATGAAATATCAGTTCATCAATTTCCAGTTACTACTGATCCAGTTTCTGATCCTGCCCAGTCTTTTTATACTGCGCATTTGCAGATGCAGTCTGATAAATATATTTTCATAAGATACAGTGAAGGGAAATAAGTATTCAGACACTTCTGTTTTTGCTATTTAAAATACTTCCAGTATATATAACCACTGCAAATTTACCTACACGTCTATGGCAAGTAATTAGCTTTTTACAGCATTAGTTTTTCACAGCATTGTGGTTTAGTTGTGACCCATTTCTCTTTGCAAACTGTCTTAGATTCCATATGGTTATGAAGGTCTTTCTGAATGAATCCCAATTTCCTCCATAAATCAGGCAATTCACTGTTTTTTTTTCCAGAAACCAGTCTTGAGTTATTCTGGCTATACGCTGTTAGAAATAGGTACTATTTCACTTGCAGGTACATTTTTTGTTTAGCAGAGCATAAACAGTGTAAACTATAGTTTTAAGGTCCAACTGAGTACTTTGAATAAGTTTTTTTTCCCAGTGGAAAAGTACAAATTTATACCTGTTCATAACCCAATGTTTTAAAACAGAACAATAAACTAAAAAGCCTGGAGGCGAGACGGGGTGTGTGGAGTCAATACAACTAGGAAAATATAATTTCAATTGATTATGGTACAATTATGTTCCCTGACCAAAGGTACTGAAATGTACCCTTGAGGGGACCACCCAAGTGACAAGAGGAGTACAGCCCCAGTGACAGTTTCATACCTTTATTTATTGGAATATATGATTTGGGTTGTTGTTGAAATGTCCATCCTCTCTAGATTCAATTTCTTGGCTTTAATTAAATTTAAATTAAGATTAAATTCTCCTCTAATATCTCCTGGCACATTTCCCATTTCATGCCTTTTGACTGTCACCTCACTGATTCCTTTCGTTGCCACTATACACCCATTAACTGCTGCTTTATTGTATTTTGTGTTATATTTATTCACTACATGTAAATGTATGTCTGGTAACGTGCACTGTGAGCTCCTGTAACCAAAACCAAATTCCTTGTATGTGTAAGCATAACTGGCCAATAACGCTTGATTCTGATTCTTCCTTCAAAGACATACAATGTCCCAGAACCACTTGCAGAAAGGGCCATGCCGTGATGCTCTCCCCTCTTCACTGTAGATATGGTATTTCTTGAGATCACACTAATAATCCTTATTTCTCCAAACACTGTTAGCCTAATTTATTACCAAACATTGTTTTTGTCTTGTACGACCAGAACACATTACTCCAAAAAAGTCTTGATTTGTCTAAATGCTTGTGTGCAAATTGTAGACATACATCTCTTGTAGACATACGCCTCCTTTTTGGTGGAGTAGTTTTGCATGGCATGTAGAAACCAAGATGACTGCGGTGCAGTCATTTATTCACTTTCTGTAATTTGTGTAACTGTTGTTCCTGTTGCATTTAGGTTGTCCTGAATTAATTTGTGGTTCCATGAACTTTCCACTTGCTATTCCCAAACCATTTGTACTGACAGGGATGTTTTGAATATTATTAAATAATACTGTCCCCGAGAACCTTAGGAAGCTCTCTCACCTTTACCATGATTCCTGCTTGTTGCATGGAATCTTCCCAGCATTGTCATTGATATGCACAATAACATTTTTTGCAGCATCAATATTTAGAACATGACTCATTTTTACCTAAACTTCACATATATATCTCATCACTGTCAGAACAATATTTTTTTGTGTCTGATTTGTTTTAAACCTATTGTTTAAAACAAATCATTTATGTTTATGAACATAGACTTTTTTGTTCATAAGTTCAACAGACAGAAAATTTGTCAAATGTGACTGAAGCTTGTAATATCTCCATGAGGAGCATTAATAAGAGCTGTGATTCGATTTGGCATGGATTGGACAACTTTCTGGATGTAGGCAACATCAATGTTTAGCCACTCTTGCATCAAAGAATTGCACAGTCCAGCTTGATTTTCTGGATGCCTTCCCTGGCATCGTACTCGTTCCACGTAGTCGCACATGTCGACAATCCCTGTTCATCAGTTTCATCTTTTGGCCACAACTCTGATGAAAACCTGCGGTAAATTCAGCTACTTCTTTCACACTATGGCCTTTGGTACACCCAAATGCATCGAACAAGACATTCACTGCACTGTACCACCTCTTCTCAATCTATGAATCCCATCGCACACCCCACAGGATTTTATAGCCCAATCATCCTCATGCAAAGCAGGAGCCTGAAGTTACCACCACCTTAAACACCAAAGGTGACAATGTTTTATCCAGGGAGCTTATTTGTAAGTACAAAGTCAAAAGGCATTGTGTGTCTAAATCTGAAATGGATGTATGCACCAAAGGTATATGTAATAACAAACACAAGTGTCTGAATGCTTATTTGGGGATGAACTCACTGTGGCTCCTCCAGGTGAGGGTTCATGTTGGGCTCATCTCTGCCCAGCCCTGCAGGTCTCTCATCCTGCTCCTGCTCTGATACTATCTCCATGGACATCTCTAACTTTCCCTGAGTGACACAGAGACCAAATTCAAACACATTTGTGAGGTGATCTATCCATGCTCCACTAACAAATGCATCCTTTCACAGCTTCACAGAACGTTAAGACGAACCCATTGAACTTAACTCTGCATTGTTGAAATATCTAAAATTATTTATTAATTATTATCTGCATGAGTGT
Source organism: Pygocentrus nattereri (assembly GCF_015220715.1). Classification (NCBI taxonomy): domain Eukaryota; kingdom Metazoa; phylum Chordata; class Actinopteri; order Characiformes; family Serrasalmidae; genus Pygocentrus; species Pygocentrus nattereri. Next base: position 27,555,827 of record NC_051212.1, read on the forward strand.
TGCATGTCGCTCACAGCTAAGATTTTCTCTCCTTGTCTGTCACACACACAGGGCCACCAGCCCTTAACTGTCTTCTGCTCGAACAGAGACACCAGCTTATCCTGGGGCTGAGTGAGCAGCTCCAGACCGCATTTCTCCGGAGACTTCGCTGGCCTCAACATGTGGTTCAGATCCATTTCCAAACAACCTGAAAGAGAACGAGAGATTTTGCTTTCATGCTTATTTTTTCTCCTTCACATCATTCACTTTTGATAAAGTTGTGGCAGGGGTACGCAGTGCTGTAGGTTTCTCACTCTAATGTAGGCAATTTGTCATAGCGTGTGCATTTTTTACGTTGTGGCCGGATGATATTTATTTTAAACATGTACATATTCCATATTTCAGAGCATTATCTGAGCGCCTTTAGGGAGTCATGTTCCAAAGGCCATAACTTTTATTTCCCCTGCTGAATGTGCTGATATGCTGGAAATAAGGACAATAAGTGCAAAAATCACAGAGGCAGTAAAGCTGAATGTTGGTCAGAATGATGTATTTGTATTATCCTCAGGACTACCGTGTGTGGTGTAACCTCATGAATGGAAGCTAGAAGTTACATAGGTTCAAACTGAGGCACACACACAAGCTAATGATCAGAACACACACATGCATACACAGTAAGCTTAAACATCAGGATCCTATCAGTGTGGTTCTATTTCACACTGTGTTTTGCTTCTCTTGCTCCTGTCATGTCAAGGCTGAGAAATGGTGCAGCACAACAGTTCTGTGGTTTTGCGAAGGTTAACAGTGTTGAACTGGCTAAGATGGAGGTCTAACAGAGGCTTAGGGATTTTCACTGTCTGTGTTTTCTTACTAGCGATTAACGTAATGAATGTGAATGAATGCAATGTTTTGGATCAGGATTGGTACCAATGCAGACCTTATTAAAAGCACAGCACTGGGTATCAGCTAGATGTGAGCGATCGTCTTTAAATACTGTTTCTTGGATATAAAATTGTAACCACACATTATCCAGTAGACCTTGTTGTACACTTTATTCATTTTCAGTGCATTTATGTGTTTTTTTTATTGTGTTAGTATCAGATCTGTACTGACTTTTGTGATTTTGTTAAAGTTCTCACAAATCCCACACCATCTATTAGACTAAGGGTCATTATACACAGAATACAACATAAATAAACGAAATGAAAATGAAAAATATTCAGATATGACTTTTTCCAATTTTTTTTCCCAATCAAAATTATACGCAACACAAAGACTTTTTTGTACCATGAAAAAACAAAGAAGTAGAAAAAAAGCAGAATATCTGTCAAAGTGTCCTTTTCACATTGTGCAGAATGATTTCTATATTGGAAAACTGTAAGGGACGTAGAGAGTTTCACCACCTCATCCAGGAGCTAAATGTAATGAACTCTTTTGCACAAAAGAGTTCATAAAGTTCAACTGGGATCTTTGAAATTCTGGAATTTGAGATGATATTGGAGATGCAGTTCAACACATGACAGAGCATAAAACAAATGAAGACAAATGTCTTGAAGTGCAAATGCAATCTCCTTTACTCCTTACAGAATGACAAAATGGTGACACTGGCCTACTTTCCCTGTTTTGCTTCATTCAGAAACTGAAAGTTTGATTTTTTTTTCCACATACAATTAGATGTTTTTGACACTGGAGGAAAAAGTTCTAGTTTCTACCATTTTGGTTGTCATCATTCCAACTTCTTGATTGGTCAGAAAGTATATGTCCCGAGCAAAACGGTGAGGGTGAATAAAATAATTTCACATTTTCACTGTCTAAAAATTGCATTTTGCGTTCAAGGTACTTCCAGTTATACACATGCTCAAATTAATTTATTGTTGTCTAAATAAACTGCATTTCTAAATCATGCTGTGTGTGTAAAGGCCTTAAGAAAGCAACATATTGTGGTATCCTGCTAATCTACCAATACTAATTAATCAATACTATCAATACTCTGGCCTCCATGTATCAATACTATCTCTTCAGTTTCACTTCAGATAAAAACTGATGTGGGCAGAACATCTGAGGCTGAGACTATGTGTATTGCTAATTCTTACCCAGGTAATCGTCAAAGGAGAACTTGTCATTGTCCCAAATTTGAATGATGAGCTTAGGAGGCAGCTTCATCTCGGCCTTATCCAAACTCCAGAAGTGCTCCTGCGCAGACGGAGACAGAAAGAGAAACAATCAATGATGACCGTGATGAAGGAAAGCAGAGATAGAGGGGCAGAGATAAACAAACAGACCTAGAGAGTGACTGAGAAAGACCAAGTGAGAAAATGATGGAGAGAACACGAGAGAATTAGAGAGCAGGTGAGAGACAGAGCCAGAGTGCAAACAAGACAGAGAGTGAAGGAGTGACAGTGCCACCAGAGGCCCACTTCCACAATCGGCCGCCAGACAGGATGCCATCACTGTGACAATATAGGTTGCGTACAGTACGAGTGATTGATGTGTGCAGCAGCACTGCAGGGATAATGAAGTCACGCTTCACGAGAGCATGCTGCTGTCCTGCACTGGTAAACAGGCCCTGTCTGTCTGCTCAGCCTGCCTGACAACCATGCAACAAGCAATCAAAACAAACTCTCACACCTAATCTCCCACACTCCTTCACTCATTATTCTCCTACATGTACATATTTAGCAGACACTCTTTTTCAGGGTGATTAACAGCAGGAGCTGAATATGGAGCCAGGAGTCTTGCCCAAACACTTAGAAACAGCAGTGATTTTCCTGTCAGGACATAGAATCCAAACCCTTGTCTTTGGGGTAGTAGTGCTCTCCACTATGCTCTCCATCTGTTAATGGAAGCTTGGTCTAGTCTGGTCTAGAATGAAGACTCAGAGATATTTAGTGGACTAAGAAAATAATGCATTTGCTATTATTAAATAATAAACTATTAGTATTTTGGCCTCCATGTATTACTAATTTCAGTAATACAATACTGTTAACAATATGGTAACTCACAGTATATTTTACTATATCGTTCAATTTAGATGATTACTGCACATTTTTTGAACCCTGAAGAAATCAAAAGATGTATTCTGTATGCAATTGATTTAAGAAAATGAACAGAGCCTGTGCCAGTTTCAGTGATAAACCAAACATAATTTGCCTCTGTATTAACTGTGAAACTGTTGCACAAGCCTAAGCTAGTAGTTTATGGACTGTGTGCATGCTAAAACACAAAATACACTCATCTCACGCATACGCATTTGAGGGAGGGCTGCACAAAATGTGGGACTATTGTGTAAAAAGTGGGTGAAAATATTACACAGCCACTGAGCAGTTTAACCAGTTTTACCTCAATTCTCTTCTACCTTTTAAAAGCAGGTGTACATTTGCACTAGAATCTTATGTGTTGAGAGGCTTCCTTTAACAATGGCAGTGGCTAGAAAAATGCCTCCAACATACTCTGAAAGCATGTTTACCATTAGAATAACACTATTTCAGCTCTGAGGATCAGTTGTATGTGCGTGAGAAGATGCAGTGTAAAATATGCAGTGATGTGACTGCAATATGTGCACAGTCTGTGCTATCACTTCACAAAATTGGAGTAGAATAACACCCCTGGTCAAATATTTGGGAAGGAAATATCTCTGTTCATTAGCACTACTGTCTCTTCACCTTACATTACATGTACAGCTTACATTTTCTGTTTTGTCTCCAGGTTGTTGATAACTCCATTGTTACTTTTAAACCCTGAACATAAGGAGCGCACATTTAGTGGGCTATGCTATGCAAAGTTGCATTCTTAGTAAATCAGACATTAATTTCAGAGGCACTGTTGGCGCATACTTCTGTCTGTCTGCCCTGCGATGGACTGGCGACCTGTCCAGGGTGTATCCTGCTTTCCGCCCAATGACCGCTGGGATAGGCTCCCGCAACACTGAGGGAGAAGCGGCTTAGAAAATGTGTGTGTGTGTGTGTGTGTGTTGCTACATACTGTGATCGCATCAAGGCACATTTTCTGCTGTGTTTGTGCTTTTATGTACATCTGGCCCACAGTAGTTTTACATGATTGAACACAAAACATAGCTAACTCTGCTAACAGTCATGCTGGTTTGTGCTTCTGTGAATGGCTAGACTTCTTCTGCCTTCTCGTCTAGTAAGTATAGCATAATGAAACTGCAAAACAATAATACAATCTGTTCAAGGTTTGTTGCTTTGCTGCATAAACTTGATTGAGAAACACAACATCATCTCAAGTGCATTAAACCAAGATCAAACAATGTTTATTTAATGTTTAAATAATCCTCTTTACTGTTTTGTTGCCCAGACCTAACATATCACCTCAGTTGCAGTGGGGTCCAGAACACTCAAAGCCAAACCTGGATCCGTCTTCTGACAGTCAGCATAATGGCCTACTCTGGGTGTAATGGGTGGAACTGCTATCTTAAATCTTACCATAACTGATCTTTCGCCTGCCAAAACCACACTCTACGTGCCCTTGTCCATCATCGCTGTTTTCCCTGAGCCAGGCTTGGCTGGAGAGAGGGCAGTCATGCTTTGACAAGACCTCTCTTACACATTGTTTTGGAGGGACGTAGCTAGCCAACATCTGAAGTCTCAGACAATTTGTTGTTCTGCACCTGTCTGCTTCAAGGATGTCCATCAAGCACAAGCTGTCTGTGGCAGATTTAAACAACAGTTAGGGCTTGCAGATTTGCCCAGAAAGCCGAGCTAAAGCACAGCTAAAGTGTGGGTAGTCTACTCTGATTTGTTCAGGCCTCTGCAATTGGGTTTCTCAGTCTGACAGTTGACATTGGTTTGGGCGTACAATGTTTCCTATTTTTAACTGCTACGACAAAGTATCAACCTCTGCGATAAGATTGCAAAAGGCCAGAGATAATAAAATGTACTCCTGCAGCCACAGAAATGTATTAACTAATCACTGCCTAATTGCATCATGTTGAATGTTCTGATAGTTGATAGAGGTCAACATCAATCAGTTTATCTTTTATCATGTCCAGGGCCAGCATGTGGGTAGTTACTCAGGTAGTTACTAGTTACTCAGGTTTGTCGTTCCTCAGCACTCTGCTGCCAGGTTATAATGCCCTATGCTAGGCCCATCACAATCATGTGAAATTTTAACTTCCATATATTACTGTGAGTCACAATTGGGTTTTTGTTAATAGTATGCTGTTACAGTACAAACCTAAAATGGCACTATGGTCGGATCAGTCAGACACAGCTTGAACTCGAATTAATACACACACATATACATCTTTCTAAGCCACTTATCATTCTGGATCACAGGGGGAGTTAGAGCCTATCCTAGCAGCCATTGGGTGGCAGGCACCCTGGATAGGTCGCCAGTCCATTGCAGGGCAGACAGACAGATATATATACTCACACCGAGGGGCAAATTAGCGAGTCCAATCGGCCTGACTGCATGTCTTTGGATTATGGGGAAAAACCGGAGGAAACCAGAGAACCTGGAGGAAACCCTCACAGACATGGGAAGAACCTACAAACTCCACACAGAAAGGACCCTGGAATCAAACCCAGGACCTTCTTGCAGTGAGATGATGGTGCTGCCCACAGCACCACCGTGCAGCCTCTAATTAATGAATATTTATTTGTTAATTTTGATTTGCTTTATCTCAACAAGTGAAAAGACGCGCAATTCACACTCGGTTTGTTACAACGTTATCATATTTTGAAAGCTAACAACTGTGGAAAATCATCCCAGTCAACCGGGTGTGCCCCAATTCACAGCATTATGTTAGTATTGTATGAAACAGCTGATGACAACGTTTTTAGCCTATTTGTTGATCAGTCAACAGTGTTTTTTATTTCTTTTATGGTAAAGTTGATAGACTGATGTCTTTGTATTATATCAGGTGAAATGACAGATGAAATGACGGGAGAAAAAGTACTGAAGGGTGGAATTTCTCATTTTACTCACAGTGCCTGATTAGCACATGGAAATAGGAAGTAACCAGTTTTATTATGTTTCATCATGTAATTGAGTTGCACTGTATGTAGAGTTACCCACACAATGTATTTTTGTCCATATCATGCAGTGCAAATGGCAATGATGACATCTTGTTTAAAAGTTATAGGAAGAAATAAAACTAGCTTGATTTGGCAATATACATTTATTTGTGCACTGCCTGTATCTTAACCTCCTCCAGAACTACAGACTGTAGTGTTCTGTCTGAATCTAACCTTTTTATCAATGGTGCACAGCTGCTCAGCAGGTAAGTAATGGAACGGGAAGAGGAACCTCCAGTTGAAGTTGCCTTCGCCACCAAGCGAGCGATAGTGCACGTCTGTCTTCTGCTTGTTCCCCTCGTGTCCATGCATCCAGCTGTGAGCAAAAAATAAAATCCATAACAAATAATTACACAACACATAATTTCCACTCAGACAATGTCACTAGGTTTGATGCATGGCTGCAGTTGCCCTGCAACCATGTTTGTTGCCATTGTTCGATCTCTTTAGCATCTTTCTGTTACTATTAGTCACACTGGCAACAGACAAGCAACAAACCTGTGACATGGGAAACAAGAGCAGCTTCAGCCAAGCAGAGTCAATCTACAGCAGATTAACAGCACCAATATGATACGCAGACATACCCTTTCACATAAATGTCACTCATCCTCTCCCCGGTAACACTGACATCATCCAGTATGACATCACTGGTGTTCCATATGATGCAGCGTAGAAAGAACCTATGCAAGAGGAAGGGGGAAAAACGCTAACTCTCATATACAGGAAAAAAGTCAAATTCATCTGTTTTGCATAGCTAGGTCTTTTCATCTTACTTCTTGGCTTTGCGTGGAGTAATTTTAAAAGGTGGCCCTGGGGGGCCCAAAGACTTAGGGAACAGATCCACCCACAGCTGCAACCGGCCCTGAATAAAAATGTACAAAATGCAGTCACTGACAATATATAGTATCTTGTAATATCCACAAACCTAGGATGTTGGTAGCTACTTGCTATGGTATTCCAGGTTGTTGCTAGGTGGATGTGATTGTATCCTTGGTGTTTGTTAGGGTCTTCTAGGTGGTTGCTTTAATGATGCTAAATGGTTGCTATGGTATTCCAGGCGGTTGCTAATGTGTTGCTAGGTACCACCACTCATTATTATGAAAAAAATTGTCATTTAACAATCATTGTACAATAAAACATACATCTGATCAAAAAGGTGTATACAAGCATACCTTTCCTGACCAGACAGAATATGCCAGAAAAAATCTGATCTTGTTTGTATGTAACTAGGCTGTTGATTCGCCATAGTCAATGACATAAGCCGATGCTGCCAATTCACCACACTGTAGCACTGCAGCTATGCGAAATCACACAATTCTCCACCCTTCAAGTTTGTTTAACCTGTGCAGCTCAACAAACACGCTAATGACATGATAACAACAAATCAGCATTACATCACAACAGCCAAGAACCAACTTTGGATAACACAGTAGCACTGCAATGGCACAACAGCCTTTTGTACTAATCCAGAGACTTATTTAACCAAAATAGAAAAAAAAACCAGAAAGCTTTTTAAAGCTTCCCAGGTCAATAACTTCACGCTTTTGTGTGGTTAATTCTTGTTATACCATCATGAACTTGCACCAGCCACACATTTTATTGCAGTGTTTCATAAGGAACCATTAGATTTATAGGAGTGTTTTCCCACTGCGTATTCACAAATAAGAACTGACACAAGCAGAAAAAACTGAACTTGCAGATTTAGTCCTAGTTAACTTTCCGCCTGCTCAAGAGGCAGCTGGAACCATTATAATAACCACGATCAATATTGAATGGTCTTTTTGGTCATTTTATGTCACTCTGAAGTGTCTACTTTGGCTAATTGGCTACTTTGCTTGCTAGTTAGTTTTAGTGAACATGACAGTAATTATATTCAAAATTTTTTTCTTTTTAGTTTTTCTCTTTTGAATTTACCTCTAATTGCACTGTTTTGAACAAAGATCATGTTCAAGTCTAATCCTTATTAAACACAGCAAAATTGATTCAGAGCACATTTTCATTATTGTCAGTGGTTTAACATTAAATATATACCACTCAACCTCATAAAGAAATACAAAATAATAAATATGTTACATTTTTTTCCCTTTTCTTTTATTTTCCTGGGGGCGGGACACATTACTGTGCCTTGCGCCCAAATTTTGGTGCTACAACCCTGAGGCTGTCAATCGTCATTTTGAGAGATTGCAAACACCACAGGAAGCAGTGAGGCCTTGATAAACATGCAGCAGCATAGCTTGATAAACAGACTAAATTTGATAGTGGTGGCAAAAGAAGAGAAAGCAAAAGATGCCGTAACACTTAAGTTACTCTAATAATTAACTGTAGAAGCAACTGTTATTTACAGCCCACTGCTGTCCTACAATACACACTCAGACTGATGATATATATCCGTCACTAGCAACTGAAGAAAACCTGTTGTACCTGTTCTATCTCAGGCTGCAGGGGGCTGTATAGAGGCCTGTTCTCCACATGTTCAGGCACCAAGCCTTGCCTCCTCAGCACCAGCAGAGCCAGCTGCTCCTCCAGTGGACCAAGGTGAGGATTGGGCAGCTTTGCATCATCTAAGGAAGCAATGGAGTGATAGAGAGATCCATCATTAGTGCAGCAATAGCATGGTATATATAAGCAATAAATAAATTCATACATGCACACAGGGAATTCTAGAATGTGCAGTATGTTTTTTTGAGAATAGCAGTAAATACATTTAGCCAAATTGCTAAATAAAGCTAATAAAAGCAAATAAAGCTGAGGCACAGCGAGCTTTTAAACCAGCACAGTTAAAATTATGTGCAGAAGACATGACGTGACATGACCCACACATTTGAGGTAAAGTGCTTTGGGCATTGAAACACAGCTTCATAAAGTCATCGATGAGACTCTGGGAAAATAAAAGAAAAGCAGTACTGTAAAACAAATTCATGTAGCATTCCATTTCTATGTTCTGAAGTGTTTATCTTTCTCAGTTCTCTGGACAATCCATTCATTTCATCGCTGTTGATCTAAGAGGAGATTTTTCCTCTTCTAAGACAGAAAGAGAGAGACAAAAAAAACACAAAACTTTGCTCTGTTGAGTTTATGGTTTCAAACTCTGTGTCACATCTCTGAGGGAAACATGGTTAGAGTGTGGAGAGGGGAGGAAGACGAGAGGAGTGAAGGAAGACAGTCTCCTGCCGCGAAGTTGGAACCCCAACATGGCCACCTGACAATCGCTCTGACGCGTGGGTTGCCACGGATACGTGGGGGGAAACAAAGAGAGGTAGTTTTCCTCGGTGGTGAGACACGGGAGCAGGAGGCGGAGGAGCCCACCGCAGTGTTGACCTTGGCTGGGTCAGGCTAATACACTAGCGCACTGTAAATCTGGAGCTGACCTTGGAAAGATGGCTGCCGGAGCACTTAGCCTCACTCAGGCACAGTGTATCTTGCCTTGCTAGCAAAAGCAAAAGTCCATTTGTTGTGCTTTTTAATTATTCAAATAGTTTTAGACACAGCAAACAATGTAGAAATCAATATAGGGAGCAAAAGGTAAAAAGAAGAGATAGGGATAGGATAGCAAAATTAGGTGTAGTTTTATCACAGCAGAATGCTAATCACAAACTAGCACTACCTGCTAAGGAAAGAATAAGAGGTGGACAGAAGGAATGGGAGAGCACAAATATGTAAATTATGCTATGTTAATCACTAACTAGCAGTAGCTGCTGGCTTCTCTCTTCTCTTTTAGAGAAGTAGAAAAGGTGGACAGAAGGAGTTGCGGTGGTGAAGTTAGCAGAAGTCACATGTATGCAAATTCAAATTAAGAGATACTAATCGTAAACTAGCCCCAGCCACCAGCCTCTAACAGGTGTGTATTAGTAATGTTTAGGCATGTGGTGTCACCATCCCAGATAAATAGAAGGCCACTGTTGGCCCGCTGACGGCAAGGCTGGTGGCCCACTGGCTTTTTGCTCAGCGTTTTCTGAGCAGCTCTCTAGAGGTTGAGTAGCGTCATTGACAGATTTCCACTTTTCATCATTTGTTTTTCACTTATAGTCCAATTCACTTATTTATTAAAATCATTTTAAAAGCATGACAAAATAAAGTATAAATAAGTAAATTAATGAGTGGAAAATGAGTGATGAAAAGCGGAATTCTGTCTAATACTCTACTTAACCACGCACAGTCCTATTAACTTATTTTTCCTTCTTCTCTTTTACCATGCTTTGTAAATTAGTTTAAGAAATCATTTTAACAGCAATATCATAACTAAGCAGCTTACACAGCTGGGATCAATATAGCACAGTGTCAGCAACATTTCCATCAAAATCATTTTAAATTAGGCCTTGTCTTTATTTTTTTCCTCAATTATTTGTAATATTTGTCTTGGTTTATATTCTAAAATAAAAGGCTATGTTCATGTATATATTCAAAATCTGTTTGACGAGATTAACAACTAGTTGGACCCCGTATGCATGACAGTAATCTAGGTGGTCAAGGGTGGACTAGTAGTGGCATACAGTCAGCGGGGTGCCGAGCTTATCAAGACAGTGGACCGATATATGGTGGCTATCTGGGCATGTAGAAGTGTGATATAATTGCTGTGATTTAACCCCCACAGCCGTTGTACATTTATACAGCCCCTTGGTCTCCTCTATATCGCACAATGTTTTTCTTTACGCCGAGGAGCAAGTAATACTTTCTGCCGATAGCACCCAAGCAGGAACTGCCACCCAGCCTCCCCATCTCCCCTGCAATCCCACACACAACGATATGATGTATAACACGAGCCGAGACGTATGCAGTTATTCTTTTTCTGTCAGTGTTTTCACAGAACCGCAGTCGATCTTGCGCGCCGCTCGCTCTTTTAATGACGGAAGATGTGATGGAGTTGGGCTGATGCTTTGATTAGCTCTTACTCGTGACTAATGCACTCAGCAGCTCCAAAGAAAAGACTTCCACCTTCATTCCTCACTCCCCTGTTCATTCCCCCAGAAATAATGTCTGCTTTACACACACACACACACATGCAGCCACATTATACTGGAGGGTTGAAAATTTGACTTCAAAATAGTAATGCAGAATGTATGCGTGCACAGTACTGACCAAGGTCTGCAACAGTGTACTCATGGCCTCTGAAGTACACCCTGTCCTGCTTGTAGACAGGCAATTTGTAGTTTCTCCTCTGACATAGCCGCTGGAGCAGCTGGGTGGGTTTTAGCTGGTCTCTCCACTGGTTCACTCCAGATCTTTAGAAAAGGGTAAGAACAGCTATGTTACATTCAAATATACCTCCGTGCATAAAAAGTACCTTTTCGTTGGATCAGCAAAGGCTTTTTAGTTTTTATTAAAACTGTAAATGTCAGTAGGCAAAAGTAGGCCTGTGTAATGGTAAAACTGTCACTTTAGTTGAAGTGCTTTGGAAAATGTTGTGTTTTTTATTATTTTTGCTTAAAGCACACTTTGAAATTACTTTAAAGTAGTGTGAAATTGAAATGACTAATCCAGTGTTTTCATACATGCTTTCACACAATGCTTTCATACATTTTCTGGACAAACATATCCCACTTGTGTTGTACATATATACATACATACATACATACATACATACATACATACACGCCTTGTATCTTCAAAATGGTAACTTTTCAGGAGGATGAAAAAACATATACTTTACTTTTAATGTAAGTCAATCAATGGAACCAGACTTTTTTCCCAGTACTTTTGGGCCATTTCTTTCGGGCCATTCATCATGAAATTTTGGCACGATGTGAAGGGCAAGAGGTATTTTCACATTGTGTCAAAAATGACAAAAGATGGAGATATGAGGTTTTGGTTCGACAGCATCGATATATGTGTGTATGGAACATTTACCATACACGATGTTTCATCCTGATGTATAAAAACAAAAAAACAAAGCCAAACACAAAAGAAAAAACTGTGTTTGTGTGTGAACAGTAGCATTACACTCCTTACATGCAGTAGGACTGAGGCAGGCCACAGCAGGCGAAGTATCGAGACAGAAATCGGTTCTCTAGGTCAATGACAGTCTCTCCAATCTTCTCATCTTTAGAGAGCATGTCGTAATCATACAGCATGATTTTCAGATCTTTCTCCAAAGGCAGAGAACACGTCAGCTCGAACATCCTGCACAAAAAGAAACAAAAATACTTATCCACTCTATCCAATTCTCTCCACACTCACTGACTGTATGACTCGTTTGCATAAAACGGCAGCTTGAAAGAGAATCATTGCTCCATTCTTTCTTTTATGTAAATGTTTCATTTTCTTACTAATAACGTCTCCCTGTGGTGTTGTTATCTATTTTGTATCACCTTTGTGTTTAACTTATCACTGTCAGACTGAAGTATTACAGTAATAGTGCTGTGGTCATTGCTATGAGTATAGCGACCCCTGCTGGTGTAGTGATAGTCCCTTGATTAGCCTAATACATAATACTGTACATGAATATCCCTTGAAAAGTAGTGTATCGTCTGTATGTAGTTGGGTGAGATGTGGAAAAGATAAAAGTGACAGAGTCACTTACTTCCCAAAAACAGGGTCCAAGGTGCAGGGGATATAGCTGTCGTGGTCATTAATTGACTTCTTTCCTAGTGTGATCTTGACATAAGGGTCGCACTGTGTAAAGAGCAAATGGAATCATTTAAGTGCATGCAGTAACACACACATACACACAGATGCTGTAACCAATCCATCGGTGATCAGCACACACAGCAGCAAACTCCCTCGTTTCTGACTCAGACCGTGCCCTCTCTCATGAGCACTGTGGAAAAAGCCCTCTCTGTGATCAGTGTAGGGTTCAGTGTAGGCTGTAAGTGTATGTGTGAAATGTTCCATATCATAAGTCCTGGCTCGAGTAGGTAATGACAGAACACCATCCGAGCGTGTTCACAGCTAATGACAGACGGGACAGCCCATCTGTGGCCAGACCAGTGGGCAGAGGTCTGTGCATGAGTGAAGCTTTACAGCCATCAAGAAAGAGATGTCTTCATAATTTTATACAGTACCATTTCTGGATCTCTTGACACTATGGAGAGTAATCATAATGCAGCACACTAGCAATGGAGGGACCGTTAGTTATTTAAAACAATATGGCAAGACTACAAATGTCATGGAGCTACAAAAGTCCAGTTTGTTGAGGGAAAATAACCCCACAACTAAAGGTAACTTTATACAAAAAAGAAAGAAATTTCTTTGCTCCAAGGTATATTAAACTAGCAAGATTTTATTACAAGTAAGTTTGGCCATTTTCTGTTGGTTCCTCTCTTAAAACCAACCAGAAATCAAAATTGGCCTTTTTTGCCTAGTTATCTCATGTCTCTGGTCATATCAGGTGCAAATCCTATTATATCATTTAAAAGCAGAGCTGGTCAGTTCTATACACCCACTACACATGTTGCAAATCATGCAAGGGCCCCACCTCCCCCATGTCAAAGCTGCTTTTTTGTTTACAACTTCAGTGAGAGGAAGTAGTGGGAGCACTGGGGTGTCAGGTATGACTGTCTGCCAACTGCAAAAGGTTTACATGGCTCACAGGTCAGGTAGGAGGGCCCCTCTGCAGAATTTTGTTTAGGGTCCCAGGAAAGTCCGGACCAGCTCTGTTTAAAAAAAATCATTCTTGCCCACATTTTCTGATTATGTCACTGCACGGCTGGGGAAAAATAACATTAACCTTAATGAGCCAAGCATCTGACCTGCAATCCTTCTTGAGAATCTTTCTCATTTAACCCATTTAAATCTAGTGCCACTTTCTTGCACCACTGTTTTTTGATTCATTTTCATTCACTCATTCATTCATAATTTTACACAAATATCAGATTCATTTGGGATCCAAAAGGTGAAAATTATTATAGAAGAGGAGACAGAGATGGGCTCCACAATAAGACACATAAAATTGCAAATATATAATTTACACCTCATGGATAACTTTACAGTGGGAATGACACTGCATCAAAAATATGAGCTGCTAATCTGGCCATTAAATGGTTCCACAGTGTAAACCCAGCCTCAGGATCAGAAAGAGTTTAGTACAATAATCAATAACGTAACATGTAAATGTTACTGGTGTGTTTCTTACTATTATATTAAGTGATTCACTCTGAAATACGTCATGGCACTGAAAGAAAATGCATTATTTACGATTCACACTGACTTTGTGAAATGTATGTCAAAATCAACTGGTATTTTTTAATTTGTGTAAAAAAAGTGACAAAATGAAAAATAGACATATATTTATTGAGTAAAATACTTATGGATTAAGATGATGGAGAAATATCTCTAACATTGGAAGCTGTGTAGCACCTACCTTGCCATTGGCATCTTTGGGCTGCAGGTTGTAGGCCTGGATAATATAGATGCGTACCAGGCACTCCTCTATGCCATTAGGAGGCAGCTGACGGAACTGGCGTGGTAGGCAAGGTGCAGAGGGGTCATCAGGTAACGGGTAGATTTTAAACATGCCCTGTGTGAGAAAAGTGTCATCAGATATATGTAAACACTCCATACCACGTTTTGTAAACAAGATGTGTGAATGAAGAATGAAGAGCATCAAGAGCATAAAGAACCTTTTTAAAGTTGACAGAATCCCATATAATGTCATGGTCCATTTAGGAACCTTTATTTATACGCATGTAAACACTCCTAACCCTAAACCTAAAACACTCATAACACATATGCTTTTTAATTTACGATTTGTTTTGATGTTATATTTAGTAAAAGTCTCTAAACATAATTCCGGAAAGTACCATCCACCCAAAATATAAACGAACAAAGCACTTCTTACAGAGAGTGGCGCACTGCTCTAATTCAACATTAAAAGCATGCTCTGAATTAAATAATTGGTCTAAGACAAACTTTGACAAAGAACAGACTCAGAGTTTGAGGCCAGCTGAAAAGGAAAGGCCAGTCCCTAATGACTTGCCTCCTCAGTCACTGCATGGGTCCATTAATAAGCAACATTTTTCTTATATGGCTCTCTTATGAAGTCATTCTGGTTTTTACCTCAAACATTAGTACAGATAAAAGCAAAAGAGGTGACAGGAATCTTGACAGAATTATTACTGTGTCTTTGCATGACTAAGCTTCTGGGTCACATATGGGACCTTAAAGAGCTCACCTTGAACTCTCCAACTACAGAGGGGTCTTCACTCTCATCCTGAGTTCGTCCACGGTAAAGCTTAAACGTCTGACAGAAGTCAGCCAGCTGCTCAAAACCCTCAACTTTCTCAAGCTCTCGGTCATACACCTGCAGAGAGAAAATAACCACATGTGAGTGAGCTTGTATGCAGTTCTTAGCCACTGAAAACAGTAAAATTGTACCTACGGTTCAACAGAAAAATATAACAACACTTTATTGTGTCTAATGCCAGTCGTGTTTTAGGGTCTTGGACATTAATCGCAAGTCTAAATTTCATCCACATAGTGAATTGACTTCAAATGCTCTATAAATGTAAATGGATCAGTAAATTCTCGATTACGAGGATGTTTAAAAACAGCAATAAACTTGTGCATAAACAGTCTGTTGTACTGGAGGAAAATTTGCATCGGTCCAACACAACACAATGCCATAGCTTGTGCCACATGATTCAATGATCCAAAATGGCTTTCAAAAGGCCACCCAGGAGACAGCTTAGAGAGCATGTGTGAGAGAATACCCATAAACAGCGCTGTGTTGTTTTAGGTGACTCATTCTATGTTCCGGCTCTGGCCTTGGAACCCTAAACGTGCGACACTGTGCGCATCCTACAAAATCTCTTTCTCTCTCTTTCTCCCTGAGGCACTATCAGCTCAAAATAACAGCTGATCTCAGCAGTTTTGAGTGAGAGATGTCTGATGTCTGAGCGTTACTCCTCCTCCGGTGAGACACATACCCATGTGGTTGTAGCCGCCCCAGGCCTTGCTTTTTCCACACAAGGGCAAGGTAAGCCCTGAGAAACGAAGCCTGGAAAGGTTGGAAAGATCGGCTTAGGGAGTGAGAGGGAGAGAGAAAGAGCAAGAGAGAGAGAGAGACCCAGAGAGAACTAGAAAAGAGAAAAACAAAAAAAGAAAAACTAGAAAGAGCGAGAGGAAGCAGGAGAGATGGGAAGTAAGAAGGAGTGCGAGATTGAAAGAGGGAGTGAGAGTGTAAGAAAGAATGAATTATGGAGAGAGAAAAAAGGAAAGACTCGAAAAAGAGACAGAGAGGGAGACGACAGAAAAAAAGAAAGAATGAAAGAAAGAAAGAAAGCAAGAAAAGGCCCGACAGAAGTGAGAGAGAGGAGGGTGGAAAGAAAGCGAGAGAAAGAGAGAAAGTAAGAGAGAGAGCAGAGATCACAGTAGTGAGCGATGTGAAGGAGGTGTGGAAAGTGGGGGGAATGAGATGATGATGACGTCAGTAGTGGAGCCCCTGTCTGCTCTTGGTTATACCCCTGCGGTATCCCCGACATGAATTCATGGGAAAAGCTGGCAGCTGCGGCTTGCTCTCTAAACGCTCAGGCTCGTGGGAAGTGGAGTGGAGTGGACTGCAGCAGGGCCGAGCGTACACTTTTAAGAAGGCATGTGCAATCCCCACTGGCACAGCAAGGCCTTTGAAGTCATGCTGCAGAGCTGACGTTTCTGTACCATTAGAAAACGTTCTCATCGCGCTTTCTTTGTCTATTATTTGCTTTTGCTTAGCACTGCTGACAAATCCACAGACAAAATACACTGAACTGATTTCAGGTCAGTAACTTATGTTGTGCTTTAATGTTGCTGCAGTTAATTTAAACATCATTATGGCTATGTTCATATTGCGGAGATATACTGGACAAAACCACTTCTTCACCTAAATATAACAGATTTAGTGACCAATCTGATTTGAGCTACTAGGTCACAGGGCAGATAAAACTCTGGCGGCAGTGGTGACAGCATTGATTTTTCCCCATCAATTCTTTATTTTCTACATGTTTAGGTAGAAACAGATTAGATCTGTATGCATGGTGAAAATTTGATCTTTTCAGATAAGATGTGAGATAATTCCACATGTGGTCATAGATCAGACACACTATATTGCCTAAAGTATTCACTCGCCCATCCAAATCACTGAATTCAGATGTTCCAATCACTTCCATGGTCACAGGTGTATAAAACCAAGCACCTAGGCATACAGACTGCTTCTACAGACATTTGCAAAAGAATGGGTCGCTCTCAGGAGCTCAGTGAATTCCAGTGTGGTACCGTAATAGGATGCCACGTGTGCAACAAGTCCAGTCGTGAAATTTCCTCACTACTGAATATTCCACAGTCAACTGTCAGTGGTATTATAACAAAGTGGAAGCAATCGGGAACGACAGCAACTCAGCCACAAAGTGGTAGGCCACATAAAATGAGTAGGTCAGCAGATGCTGGGGCACATAGTATGCAGAGGTCACCAACTTTCTGGAGAGTCAATCTCTACAGACCTCTGTGGCCTATAGATTAGCTCAAGAACAGCATAGAGAGCTTCATCAAATAGGTTTACATGCACAAAGCAAGGTCCATAAAGACATGGATGAGCGAGTTTCGTGTGGAAGAACTTGACTGGCCTTCACAGAGTCGTGACCTCAACCCGACAGAACACCTTTGAGAAGAATTAGAGCGGAGACTGTGAGCCAGGCCTTCTTATCTTACATCAGTGTCTGATGTCACAAATGTGCGTCTGGAAGAATGGTTAAAAATTCTCATAAACACACTCCTAAACCTTATGGAAAGCCCTCCCAGAAGAGTTGAAGCTGTTGTAGCTGCAAAGGGTGGGCCGACAGCATATTAAACCCTATGGATTAGGACTGGGATGTCACTCAAGTTCATATGTGTGTGAAGGCAGACGAACGAATACTTTTGGAAAACTAGTGTATCTGTGTATCCCCAGATCAACTGTACTCCTTGCGATCTAACTATAAGCCAATACAGACAGCATAATGTTAACACTGCAAAAAACCCTAAATACCTTTATCTTTAAACCTTTTCTCCTCATCGCTTTTTCTTTTCTGTTTTTGGCTATAGGTGCATACATTCTTTCGAGGGACAAGTTTATCCCTTTACACGTATCTGCTCAATTGGGCATGTTAGTTGTTCAGGAAGTTGTTCGGGGCCCTAAGCAGTTGATTATGTTGCCTATTAGGAAGAGCCAGCACTCACTACATTGTTTAACATTGTATGCATCACTTTGTGTTGGCTGGATTTTAGCAGCGCCCTGCAGGTTGTGGGATGATAAATTAGCTGACAGATTTCGTAAATGAGGTGATCTTTGGTGATTTGCTCTGCTGTGATGGTTTTGTCTGATGTGAGGCTCCTTTGGAAAGATCGAACATACATTTCTCCTCCCAGCCCTTCGTGGTTTTCTATGATTTCGTTCTGGCACTGGGCCTGGTGTGAGCACATCACTTTTGTCATCATCCAGTGTTGGCAACATGTCAGCACTGGCTAACGTGCACAGTGTGAGGTGCGTTGATGTGTATGACAGATATGCAGGCACTATAAACGCAAATGTAGACCGTTTTGTGTTGTGAAAGTAGCCTATATATCAGTAACATGCACTTTACAGCATGTTGCTGTTTAAATGTGCTTCTAATGTTCCTTTATTTCACCTGTAGGGTGTCAAAGCCTTTCTCCAGGTAGCTCCCACACTTTTCCCTCTCACCCGTCGAGGCATAGAATTTACTCCACCAGTCCATGAACTCATCATCCTAGTGGAAGAAGAGTGAGAAACGAAAGACACATTACACTTACAATAATGGCAGTGAGCTATGCTTTTTAAATGACAGCCCTCAAGCCTATAGTTCAGTTTTTGGATAACTACAAATGAGTTTTTGTATTTCTTGAATTACTCTGGAGATACTATTACAACAACCCCCACTTACCCATTGGTTCATCTGTGTCCAGCACGGCAAGTAAAGATATCAGTAACACATTAAATTCAAAGAGTGAGGGAGGAGAGAGTGATTAAAGTTCTGGGTCTTAAGGGACTGAATTGTTCATGCACATGCAAGAGTGACTAGGACAACATCTACACACTGAAAGGAGAAATGGAGAAATGACCAGTGGAAAGAGTCTTTTCCAAAAACTTGCAGTTCTTTCCATAGTTACCTATTAGCATGAATGAGAAGTCCCTTGCAGGTGATGAGGCTAAACATTTTAGGGTAATCTGAAGGCCGTAAAAAGCTCTTGGGCTGTACATTCTCGTTGTAGATCTCCACTAAGAATGAAGACCACTGATTTTAAAAACGGTTAACATTAGAAACTGGGGACTAATATATCAGCTGAAGGATAAAACCAGACGTTGTAGAAGCACTGAAATTCAGATTGTTAATTACAATATACACATTTCTCTGATACACAAAACTTATTTTATTACAATTGTTTGAAACCTGAGAAGTTAAACAGAACCAAAAAATGGTTTTATATTGTTGCAAATATTGATTGCAAACTTTTCAATGGTAGAGTATGAGAGCAATCACTCTCCACTGAAGATTCTCAACAGCGAGAAGCTTCAAAGTCAGTCCTCAGCTGCTTGGCTTTTTGTGAAATACAAGCTAAACTGGTGAACTTGAACACAAAACATCACTGCTCAGATAAGGAGAACATGTGATAACACAAAAACATTTATGTGAAGAGAACTATTGACAGCTAATCAGAATTAATGATCAGTAATTATTATAGTATTTATGCACAATAAATCAGTAATTACATTAGCAATAATTACAGTAATGTACAAACAGCAAAATCTCTAGTCATTTGATCACAGCACTAGACTGTTTATGCTTTACAGTTAACAGTTGATTGCTGTATTTGAACAGTTTTTTTCTGTATTTCTAAATGTACAGCTCATGTGTGCTCTAATGTGCAAACACTCTAGGGACCTTTATTTTTACCACATGTAGAACACTATATAAAGTTTTAGTGTAATAATCTAATCTACTTAGTTATTTCTGATACCAAAAGCTTAAATACTGATGTATATTGTTACTATACAGTATTAAGAGAATAATCATGCTATTTTTACAGCAATAGTACATCACATTACAGCATATGCTTCACTTATGTCAGTCATATAAATATGGAAGTAACTAAAAAATGTATTAATTATATCACTATGGGATGAGCTTGTTCACTAAAACACAGTTGTAGTAAAGAATTGTAAATTACCGTCAAACATATCTTTGACGTGGGAAAAACTGTGGATTATTGCAGTGTTTACTGCAAATTTACATTAATTCTTTACAGTGTATTGGTATCAGTGAGGAAACTGTACATCATTTGAGCCCTGTAATGAACCATAATTTAAATGACCTAATTTTCCGTTTGATAACTCTGGTCAGAGCTGCGCTTCATTTGCATGACGTGAGGGACATGGAAAGTGTTTGGTGGGAAACTTTCAAAGGTGGCAAGGAACAGGCGCTTCTCATGCAGGCCAACACCACATTTCCCACTAAACAAAAGACAAAGGAGCATTTTTAGCAAAAGACAACACCCTCTGCCAGTGACGCTGCCACTAAACGAGAAACAAAAGTGCATTTGAACTTCAAACAGAGCCAGGGGAGCCATCATCCAGAGCTATAGTTAACTCAACAGATTATCCAATTGCCTTTGACCTTCAACAGAGACACTGCTGAAACGAATAACGTGGTGTGTGTGTGTGTGAGAAAGAGTGAGAAAACGACAGGATGACCCAACATGGCACAGTATGTGTGAATGTGTGTCTATATGAGAGGGAGATTCAGTGTATGTGAGATTTTGTCTCTTGCCACAATCTCATACATACACACACACACACACACACACACACACACACACACACACCCCTCTGTCCACCCCCACACACACTCTCTCCAGCTTCCAGAAGCACGACTCTGGCATGTTCTACAGGGGGATGCTGAATCCAGCACTCTTTTCACTGTTATTTTTCAACTGCAAAGAGGGAGGAAAAAACAGTAGTGGGAGAGGAATGTTGGAATCTTTCTCCCTCTCTGCGGTTAAGGCGCATGGCTGTGTGGCACGTGTTATGGTGGCTAGACACGGGGCTGATGGCAGTGTGTTATAGTGCCCAACGTGCCACTCTGATGCCAGTGAGTGTGTGTGAATGGACATGTGTGAACTGAGGCTCTGCATGTTCAGTTTTAAGCACACTTTGTTATAAGTGATACATTGCTGTATAGAGGGTGTGTGTGTGTTTGTATAACTGCAGGTCTACTGCATGAAGTGTGGTTTTATATATATATGTGTGTGTGTGTGTGTGTGTATAAGTGTGTATCTGTGTGTGTGTGTAATTCCTCATGATTTATTCTAGATCACCCACAAGATGATGCTCACATCAAGAGACTTGAATCTTTTATTAACGTTTTTTCAGAATATTAGCCAAATGAATAAAAAGAATACTAATGCTACCACCATACAGTACTGTGTAAGAGTCAGAGGCCACCCTTCAATTATTTCAGGAAATTACTTATAACATAATCCACTTGCATAAGCAAGACAAAACTTATGAAAAGATAGAGAGAAAATTGGAACAATCATACAAGATTTGACAGACCACCAAAACCACCACTTTCAGATCATCTTTGAGGGAGAAGAGAAAAAAAAGCTCCCCTCTTGCTTAAGGTCTGAAAAAAATCCACAAGTGTGTCAGTCCATCCTTCCACTGTGAGACGGCAACCCAACACTATGAGTCTGAATAGATGTTGAGCTGTCAAGAAGCCCTTACTAAGAAACAGACAATAAAAAAATGCAACCAACTTGTAACACTGTACTTTAAAGATGTGGAAATATATCTGCATACATAATTCGCATGGATGCAGCTGTGCATTCATTATATGAATGACACAAACATTATTTGCATCATATAGTAGCAAACAAAAACTAGAGGCCGTAAGGTGATTTTCTTCGGCAACAAACTTCTAAGCCTGGTAATGGGTTTCTAAGTTGAATTAGGTACTTTTAAGCAGGTAAATCACCAAACTATGCTGGGCCCCAAATCTCCAGGACCAGAACTCAACACCACTGCTGTAGGTCATTGTAATGTTTGACTTAGACAGGGCCTTAAGGCCTTTATTTGTGTGTATGCTTGTGCATATCTATGAGAAAACTAGGCCTTCATCTCAGTTCCCCACACATTCTGCGGTACCAGAACACTGTGCCCAGTTTCTGAGCTCCAAAGTTTGGCAGAAATTTAGAGCCGCCCTCCACAATCAGGCGAACAAGGGATACAAATAAAGGGGAGAGAAGGAAAAAAAATAAAGTATGTTAAAATAAAACACACAAAAGTATGAACAAATGAAGGACAGAGACAAATGATGCTTCAGTGAACACTGGGGAACATCCAGAGACCACAATCACAGAGAGAAAAAGAGAGAATAAGCATGGGCTTTTGGGGCAGAGAGGTTGTCAAGGGTTCCGCTGCCAGCCGCCATGTCTACCCAGTGGCAACACACATGGCAAATGAGACTGGCTGTATTGTGCAGGATTGAAGCTGCTATCAGAGCCAGTTAGGCTGAGCAGGCGAGGCTGTGACCAGTGCCTGAATAGCGCTTTTCATTATGCCACCATGAGTATTCTCTCTTTACCTGACAGTGGGGACAGCCATATTTCCATCACTGTCAGTGTAGGGGTGTGTTTATATTAAGTACTTTATTATTTTACAGGCGTAGATGTGTATAATGAGGGCCCATGTGTCTGGGACTTAGTGGTGTTATTACAAACGTTATTGCACCAGAGTGGACAGGAGACATGAGGGCGTATGTGTGTGCACTCAATAAAATCTATCAACGAGCCCTTCCATTGAGGGTTTCACCGTAGTTATGGCTGCCTGCCATCTACACTTTCTCAGGCAGGGGAATAATACAGTACCAGACAGGATGGCAGGGCCAGACTTTGTATGCCAACTGCATGCTGGCATGGACACTTCATACATGGGCATGAAAGGGGCGCACTGCCTAATGTCGATACACGGTGGTCGGCACAGTCAGAGGGAAAACAGAGCCCCTCCAGGAATTCATTCATGCAAAACTTGTTAAAAGCGGCCGGTACCGCTCTCCATGCCTCAATTAAATGCAACACTCTTAATAATAAAAGGTACCAAAATGGTCATTTAGTACCACTTTTGATTCCCTAAGAATCTTTCACTGGGTGGTTATTTAAAAGAACACTGTAGGGTTTCTCAACCTAATATATATCTGCTGCATTTGTAGTGTATGGTCACTGACCACAGAAAATAATTTAGATGTGCTTCCCTGTACTTAGAAAAGACCAGAAAAGATACTGACTTATGATAAAAAAGCCAATGGGCTGGCTTTCTATTCTTTTCTAAATATAGGGTAAAGCATACATGGTAAACAGTCACATGCTATAGATTGTATGCTAGAGGCTAGGCTGTTTCTTAACCTTCTAAACCCCACAGCGGCCACCATTTCACTTTACGGCTGTAATGTAGGGGACTTCTGAAAGAAACAGAATAACTACAGTGAGCTTTATTACAAATTATATTTAAGATACTTTGATATTTAATTTTTATATATATATTTTTTACAATGAACATCTCAAAGAAGTTATGGGAGTCTAATAGGAATCAGCTAAACCTATAAGCTAACCTGCTGTCTGTGCTTGTATCTGTTTAATAGCCATGCAAGGGCTAAACAAGTGACTGAGGACATCTCAGCATCCTCACCTGAATGTCATTCAACAGACAGAACTAAAGTCATACTCAGTTATTCTTATAACTCCGTTATTCTTATTTCTTATTGTTGACTCTTTCAATATCTACCACTAACAACTTTCTTCAACATCTCAAACAAATAGGGTGACACAAAAACCAGGTGGCAGGGTTTGGCTGTGTAAAGACCTATTCCATATCACTATTCGTATTCAAAAAATGTTATGTCTTGGATCTGTGTTCATGTTAAAGAGACAGCAACATGCAATAGCTATTTCCACTGGTTTTATGATTGAATGCTTTGTTGGAAACAGTGATGAATAAGCCCTTTACTCTTAAAATGGTCAGGAATCTATTCTAGAATTTGGTTGGCACTTAAATGTTTAAAAAATGAAACGGTGGTTCCTTTCTGGCATCTCTCCAAAGAATTCTTTTAGCACTTGTGTTTTTAAGAGCATACAACAGAACATGTAACAAGCAAGGACTGTGTCTAACCAAGCAAAGGGATGTCATTAACTTCAGGTCAGTTTAGGGAAATAAAGAAGAATAACACATGAAAATTGGGCAGAGGTCAGCAGTAAATCTATAGAGCTTCAATGTAAAGAATGTTTTGAATATACTGTACAGGCATTCCAGACATTTTGACTGACATGTCACTCAAGAACATAAACAATTTCCAAAAAGGCCTGAGGAATTTGCGACAGAGGTCGGTGAAAAATCGGTCAAGGCTCTGGTACAGGTTGAATTCCAGACATGGAACATTTCTCCCAGTCTCCTTTTAACTCAATCTACTATCTTTTTTTGTAAGCATGGAGACAGGGGTTTGGGCTTGGGTTCTTGAATAGCACTTGAAGCTTATAGTCAGTAAACCATATATAATACATTTTTCAAAGCATACTTTCCAGGTATGATTTGGGCCAACCTGACATTAAGTATAAGGCAGAAGTAAAAAAACAACAGAAAAGAATATAAAATGAACCCTCTGGTCTGGGTTACACACTAACTCAATGCTACAAGCATTTTTCACTACAACCAAGGGGGGATGCTTTAAATAACCTTTAGCATAATTGTGCAGTCAAAAGAAAATTCAGCCATGAACCAACATTCCGTTTTATGAGCAACCACAACTCTGGCCTTTTTTTTGCCCTCAAACTTCTGAAGTTGTTTTGGATGTCAACTATAAAGGCGAGAAATGGAAAAGTCACTGAAATGCTTTTTGCGCTGAGGAATGTCTGGAGGCTTAGCTTGTAAGCGGTCAGTAATGTTTTACGTTCCGTAATGACTGCATCTTGGTAAAATGGGCTTCTGCGTTTGACAGTCATCATGAAGCAGTATCAAATGATTGCGATGCCTGCTGGCACTGGATGTAAGGATTATGAAATAGGACCTGCCACATCAGATACAAAAAAAATCAAGTTTTATAAATATAACCAAATTGGTTGGATAAGTTAGACTCTCTGTTGTGATCCAATTCAGAATTCATGGTATTAGTGGTGCACAGTTGTGCATCACTGGGCACACATTTCACTGACTGGGTCAGTCATGAGTAAACGCAATGACTTATAGGCAACTGTGCACACTATGCAGAAGTCAGAGCAGGCCTGATGATTTCTGTGAAATTTTGAAAATGAATTTAATAGAATCACCATGATTGCTGTATTTAAACTCTCAAAGTTTTGTAATAATACTTTAATTCATTATAACATTTTGGGGACAAAAGGGTGACCGTCTTGAATCACCCAATGGAAAATGATCCAATCAAACTATTTTCCTCTGTGGTATCTAGGTAGATACAGCCAAGCAAGCTCTCTGTCTGGGCAGAACCTCGGGAGCTGGAGGTCTGATAAACAATCAAAATAATTAGAAGCTGACAGAAGAATCAATGAATCACGTTTTGATGTACAATGGGCGTGACCAATTACTCTAGGCCTACTGGAAGTCATAGATATGTCACTCACTGTGAGTAAGTGTTCACCTCACCAATGCGTTTGGTCAATTGTTAGAAATGGAAAGCAGCAGCTCAATGTCAGGGCTCTTTTTTCTATGAAGGAGCCATTGTAAAACTGCTGTATACAAGAAAAAAGTATGTTCATGTGAACTGCCATTATCTTAGTGCTAACATACTACTGGAACACTAGAATCCTACAGCGACTCTAGCAGTTTTGACGTTTATGGTGCAAAGAGAAGGCTTAGTCACATTTTGTCACATAGCTTGAGATAAAATTGTTTATTGCAATTATTATTAATAGTGAATTATTTACTCCAATTAACCATGGCAAAATCACTGAAACACACAGGCTTGAGTGGCTTATTGCTTTATTAGGACTGTACAGGGAAAGAACAGGGGCTAGCCTACCAATCGCAAACTACTACATAACGAGCAGTTTGATCCACTTAGGGCAACCGGCAACTCAGGACAAAAGTGCTGTCCCTGAGCTCATGTAAAATCCAGAGCTTGAAAATTTCATTAGTGGAAGTCTGACTGAATGCAGCCCAATCCCAACCCCTTCATCTGTTCCTAACATTTGGCTGTGGGGGATATACACCGGGAATCTTTTAACGGCCCTATTTACTTTGGCTCTAGTTAGAGAGAAAATTTGGGTTTTTGATCATCTGGTTTGAATATTTTCTAATAAAATAAATATCTTTGTTTGCAAAAAGAGAAACCTCCAAATCTTGGCTTGAAGAGACACTGAGTGCTGCACTTGGAGTGTGATATAAACATGCATTTCAATGAAAAAAGTCTGCATATTGTAGGGCTGACCTGGCTCAGGAACAGACTTCAAGACTATCAGCAAAACCACACACACACACACACACACACACACGCACACACACCCCGGCCACTTTATTAGGTACACCTGTTCAATTGCTTGTTAACACAAATAGCTAATCAGCCAATCACATGGCCGCAACTCAATGCATTTAGGCATGTATTCAATGCATTCAGTCAAGACTGAAGTGCAGACCGAGCATCAGAAAGGGGAAGAAAGGTGATTTAAATGACTTTGAACGTGGCGTGGTTGTTGGTGCCAGACGGGCTGGTCTGAGTATTTCAGAAACTGCTGATCTACTGGGATTTTCACACACAGCCATCTCTAGGGTTTACAGAGAATGGTCTGAAAAAGAGAAAATATCCAGTGAGCGGCAGTCATGTGGACAAAAATGCCTTGTTGATCTGAGAGGTCAGAGGAGGATGGACAGACTGGTTCGAGATGATAGAAAGTCAACAGTAACTCAAATAACCAACCAAATTCTCTGAGTAATGTTTCCAACACCTTGTTGAAAGTATGCCACGAAGAATTACAGTATATAATATATATATATATATATATATATATATATATATATATATATATATATATATATAGTCTTTCTTTAACCTGATCCGTTTGATGGAAATGATCACTTAGAACTGGGAGGACAACATTCTTCTGGAAGGCTTTAAAAGTAATATTTACTTAATTTGAATATTTTTACACCTTTATGATCAAAATGGCACAGTCACAAAGTGGTAGCATAACCAATGAATTGCTTTTAATTTATTATTTATTCAATTCAATTAAACAATTCACTGAAACCAAGTTTTAAAAAAGTTTTTTTCTTCATTGCGCCTTTTA
Organism: Pygocentrus nattereri; assembly: GCF_015220715.1. Classification (NCBI taxonomy): domain Eukaryota; kingdom Metazoa; phylum Chordata; class Actinopteri; order Characiformes; family Serrasalmidae; genus Pygocentrus; species Pygocentrus nattereri. The sequence goes on from NC_051212.1 coordinate 27,583,090, forward strand.
CTTTCTTTATATAATCATGTTACGTCAAAGCACTAGAGGTGTCTTATTTCTTAATATTTCCTTATTAAATAAGGGAATGCTGTACTAATGCTTGATTTTCAAGCTTAACAGTTACTGGATAAGGCAATACAGGAAATCTACGTGGTGCGTTGGGTATAGTGATTTCATTTTGTGCTACAGAAATGCATACACCACACTTAGAACATGCACACATGCAGGGCTACACAGAGGAAGTACCACACGTGATAAACAAATATACCATCGGCTTTTCAGCATCTTCACCATCATTCAAGTCCTGTAAGAAGACGTCAGTTTTTGCACATACTTTAAAAATATCAAGTTATTTCCTAAGAATTTTATGTAAGCACGATAAAATGACTGATGTGCTACAGGACGGAAGGAAGATGCTAAAAAAACCAACAAGTGGACAAGTGGGGTAAGTTCAAAAAGAGGGTAAGAAACAGGTGCGGTCAGATTATATATGTATACGTACTTGGAGGCTGGAGCGAGAAGTAGAGAGGTTAATAATAACAGAACTGGTGCCGTCTGCCAGCTATAAACCAGAGGCATGGAGGTTAGCATCTCATCAGTCAACACCTGAGACATTCTGAAGAAAGCACTGCTCCACTCTCATAAGATGATCCTCAGTGGCTTAAGTACTGGCAATGCAATTGCATGGGGCCCCATAGCATAAGCCTGAGATATTCAACCCCAAATTATTTACTGGACCCCTTAAACAGATCCCTTAAAAATGGTGCTTTGAATTTTTCTTCAAACTTGTCAATCAGTTGCATCACCACAACGGCTATATATATATTGATTCAACACATTTTATTCATGTAAACAAACACATTTGATTTGAAAGTATATTCAAAGCACCTTTTTTCTCCAGTATATCACTGCTTATGAAACCTCAGACTTATGACTGGCTACAATAAAAATATAAAGCACTGTGCAAATTCAGAGACCACCCATAATTCAGATTCTCTTGGATGAGTTTCTGAAAGTGGAACTCAAAGAACTTGTAAAGGACACAGAGAAAATGTGACTCCTAAAAATGTACAAGACCGGGTAGACCACTAAAACGGTCACAACCAGATAAACAGTAGAAATATTTCATCTGTGAGAGAGAGGAAAAAAGTTTTGAAGAGCCAGACAGAAGCTTCTGTCCATCCAAGGATAATTACTAATTAAATAAATGGAGTGGGGTCTCTGACTTTTGCTCAGGACTGTATTTTAACCATCAGCCTTACCTTAGAGCACCAACTTGATTGAGACATAATAATAGCAAGCAAACAAGCCAACTACAATGTCACTGCTTTCTGGGTGATTCTGACAGTAACAAAAATGGGATGATAAAGTGAGAACGTATTAGCACAGCAGGGCGGTGTATGACGTTATTCTGCACAGAGCAGACTAGAAAACTCACAGACAAAGACTCAGTATAGAGTGTGAATGAAGCACAGATGGCATCCTTAAGCATTCCAATTCCAGTCTTTTGAGCTCAGACTAGACTGTATTTTCAACATTTGAATAAATCATTATGAATGCCTGACCCATACAATGTCATTTCTTGATGAAGGATGTGCCAGTCACTTTTACACGATGGGGCTTTAGAGTGTGCCTTCTCCAATAATAACTCGAACAGATGGAGAAGACACAGCGCGTATAGTTAATGCAACAATGTAGGCACTAAAGCTAATTAGACACAGACACAACGCATACACACATGCAGACACTGCACTATAGTACCCTTTAACACTAAATTAAACCATTGTTGTCCTTGCGAGTATGTTTGCATAAAAGTGCCAAACCCATCATAAATGAGTAGCCGCAAAATCCATCTTCTGAGATAAACAATGGGAAAATAATGAAAGCCTGAAGACTGTCCTCTTGGGAGTCTGAAATCTATAGAAATAAAGTATGTCTTCAGTGCAAAAGACAACAACAGAAGTGTTTCTTTTGTGCACTGTATGCAATAAAACATTCAAACAAGATTTAAGATTTTACATAATATAATTTCAAAGGTCATTTAAAGACAGTTAACATTAAAACACTCTTCGTCAGTGATGGAGACTCGAGTCAGTGATGCAGACTTGAGACGCGCTTCAGTCGACTTTTGTCTGACTTGTGACTGGACTTGAACTCACCCTTAACCCCTTAAAGTCCCAGGCTTATTACATACTAAGGCTGATTACTGAGTAACTACTGGGACAGCTATTCTTAGGTTATAGAAGTGAAACTTTGGGCCTGCTGGTGGGCCTTGGCCATTCCAGACCTGAGACTTAAGACTCATTCAGAGAAAAAAATATACAAACTAAATTGGTTAAACTAAGACTGATCATTGTAATGTGGTAAATGAACAAAACATGTTTTAAAACAATGACTTTGCCTGTCAGTTTAGCTACAGTCATGTGCAGCTATTACTGCAATGCCTTTCACATCAAGTTCAAATAATAAGCCTTTCACAATAGAAGAACCTTCAGTTTGATGGACAGAATGAGCGCTACATGCAAGAAATGCAGTGTTTAAAGTAAAAAGGCAACACTACTAGCAAGTTGTCAGCTATACCAACTGAAGTCTTATTAATTTATAGATTACACTCTTTTAAAACGTACTAAAACTTCAACTGGATTACCTATTATGCTAGCTAGACTAACCAGCTGTTTCAAGTTGTTTCACTTCTTGTCTTTAAACTCTGCGATTACTGCATAAATCGCTTTAGTTCTGTCCTTCAGACTGAAGGTTGTCCATAATAAAAGGCTCCTTATTTGAATCAGTGTCAAACCAGACAGGTTTTAGTGGGAATTTACTTTGGTTCTATGTGATGTGTGAAGCTAATAAGACTAAACCAAGATTCCAGTGACTCAAGACTAGAAAAGTGAACATCTCTGCTTCTCACAGAATAAACATAACTGGTGGCAAGAGCTAGTTACGCTGAAGACAGATAGCATGTTGAATTGTCAGTGGTTTTGTACTTCGAGGGTCAAAGGTTGAGACTGGGATTAAAGTAGTTTATTTAATTTTGTATAACTTAGGTCATGAGGCTGAATCATCCTCAGAGATGCGTACGTTCCAGGTTGCCACTAAACACCAACCAAACATAGCCAGCGCCAAACCAATTAGGCTGTGCGGTATGCCTAGCAAGCTAATCTTCCTGACAGAAATGCTTGCATATACACCAATCCCAGACTATCATCATAATCTCTCCTCAATCATAGTCAGATGGTGTGGGCAATAAGACATTGTGGAAGAAAAGTGCTACAACAGCATCGTTTTGCTTAAAGCTGTGTCATTTACACTGAATGTTCTGAAACCATATGAAATAAAGTTAGCCTTACACCGCAAAAGTTAAACTGAGGTTATGTGGTAGGTGACAGACATCAAGAGCTGCCTAAAGAGGTTAATAAACACAAATGTCAGAATCCACATCAACATTTCTTCAATCTTTTCTCTAAACGAGCAACATCTTCTCAGGTCGCACGGGGACGGCTTTGTTTTTTACACTATATAAGGACGCCGAAGCAATAAAATGTCACAAAGCTGATCAGACAAGAAGCCACAGTTGTCCGAATCCAAGCCCTCGGGCCCGTTTTAGGGGAGTGTTTCAGAACCTGTTTGCAGAGGTCTGTCAGCGCATGCTCCCTTTTCCCCTAGAGTCGACCTCAAGCTTGGGGGGTTGGGAGGGTTTCTTGTGGCGCCTGTGGTGAGCAAGCAGGAGTGGGGGGGGCGCAGTTGCCCACGACAACGACTCACCACATCAGAGAGAGGCCTGAACCCTCGCAGCGCCTTCTGCAACATAGTGCCAGGGCATTATATATACACAACAACAGAGACCGTTTTACGCAGGCACTCGGAGGAACAGCTAATTAGGACCAGGCCCATTTGTTTGCTGTTGTCCTCTAGCATGGGGCAGTTGCATTATGGAGAATTACAGCACACTTGGAATATAACATAGACCTGAGGGAGCTGGATCACCTTTTTCATGCATGATAGTACGCGTAGCCTTGCCACCTAAAGCCCTCCAGGCAAATCCACCAAGGAGCGGTGTGTGGTGAAACCAAACACCACCAGAATGCCCGGTAGGTCTCCCTCAAGTCCTCTCTCAGAAACCTCCTCAAAGCCCCTCGACACAGGTCCCCGCCTTTAGCACCCTATTTCTGAAGCTGGTTCTTTAACTCAGTCCACAAGACCACAGCAAATCTATAAAGCCACTGAAGGCGTGTTAACTTTCCCCTCAAGATGTTGTCTTTGGCCTCATCAAAACCTGCACTGAGTGACAAACATGGTCCTCTTTACCAGAGTGCGTTTTTCACTGGAATACGAGACCCCAGTTTGGGGTTCTTAGCTGGAGCCAAAGCTGGAGTCTTTGGGGAGATGATGGGTCTCAAGTTTCATTTAATGCACTAGGGAGTGTAGCCCAGCTCTCTGTACTGCTCTCTGCCCCCAAAGCATAAAACACAAAGAATTCATAGATGTGGAAATAATTCAGAGTGCTGAGTTTTTTGGATCTCTGCTCTGATGTTTGGCTGGTATAACTTTGTAAATCCAAATTTGAGTTAGACATGACCCTTAACATAGCTCGTACAAAAACGTTCACTGATTTATGGAATGTGACAGTCCTCTTATGAACTGTCAGTCAAAGACCATCAGTGTGAAAAAAATGAAAAAATAAATCAAGCTAGCACACATGAGCATCTCCCGTTCTCTAAAACAGGTATGACACAGCAAAGGGCATTGTATGGTTTGCACATACAGGATCAAGAACTTGCATTGAAGGGTTACCCTAAAGGCAGTAGCATTACCACTGAGACAACACAAGCCAGAGTCTCAGGCCTCTCTCGGCCAAGGAGGCTCCAAACAGTAGCTTAGTAGACCAGGATCAGATTTTGCTCTCTGGCTTTTCTAGCTCCCCCTTATTTCCTGACAGGCTCGTGTTCGGACCCAGGATTCCACTCGAAAGCCAAGAGTCATGTGAGAATGCAATCCAGGAATTTGCCTCAGTATTCTGTGATTTTGGGATAGATCCCTGAAACCATGTTAGACATCGATCTGACTGACCTGACAAAAGCAATGCTGCTCTTAGCAAGAAGTCCTGCTATTGTGTGGCAAAACCTTAGCCTAACACAAGCAAGCTCAGAGACTGTGGCTTCACGATACTTGGACATGCACAGGGCCATGGACAAGCTTGCAAATAAAAAAAATGCCCACAATATGCAATGACATGAACACTTGAAGAACACATAATGATTAAGGATATCATAATTATCTGATTAAACTAAACTGAAAAATCATGGATTAAAATGTACATTCTCTATGAACAAGCAGTGATTAACAGCCAGTTTACATAATATAATGCAAAATTTTAATTCGGTAACACTTATAATAATGACAATAATGATAAACAGTAACAGCAACTGATCTAATAGTTTGTTACTGACTGTTAATAATCATATAATAGTCACATTTGCATTAATAAATGGTATAATTATGAACCATTTACCTAATCATTAATTATAGCTTGTTAATTTTGATTAATAATACTCATAATCCAAATAAAACATTATAAAAAAAGCATTGATTTAGTTGCCTAAAAACGTACTACATTCATTATAATTTTGAATTAATTGTCTACATTCAGTTTTTTGGAGAGGAGTATTTATTTATTACTATATCACTATCAATTATTTTCAAACATCATAAGTTGCAACCTTCTTCTATATTTAGAAAGATAGATCTTATTGTTGCACTTACATAAAACATCTTTATGAAAAGCATTTACAGCACTATAAATATTTGTATGTTATAAAGAAGATGGTTAAAAGTAAAAATGGCAGCACAGTCAGTAACAAACTATTAGGTTAAGGTTCAGTTGCTATTTATAGGGACCAGTTATTATGAAACGTAACCTTAAATGATCTTTCTGGTCTCTTTTACATTAATAAAATAAATAGTATGGAACAGCCATTTGTACATTTTTGGCACTTTTCATAATATGAATGTGCCTTAATAGTTTTTTTAATAATATAAATAAGTTTCTCTGAAAAGCTATGCATACGTGTTAGTGTTCAGTTAAGTCCATTTTTATTGTTTGGCCTTTAACAAAATTTCATTACTCAATTAATCATCAAAACTACTGGAATTTTACTCAGATTATAAGTAGAACTGGTAGTGACAGCATAATATTTCATATTGTATTCAAAGGAACACATCCACTGAGCACACAAAGCATGTTTCATTGAAATAAATCTGCAAAACGTGTATCGTGGAGAGAACACCACCGCCACCACCAACACTCCACCCCCTAGATCTTCTTTGCTCCCAGAACATTTCTGATGGACAGAGATGAGAACCATGAGTGGATTTTCACATGGATGGCTGTGGTTGTGGTCCCATTTTATTTATTCAGACCCGAACGAGCCATTTGATGGCCGTCCTTTGACAAGGCGAGCCAGAAAACAAATGAAAGAAAAATGTTCCTCCATACAAATGCAGAGTTCTAAATAAAACCCATTGTGCTGTGGTCACAAGCCAGCTGAAATCAGAAGGGGGGACTGGAAAGGGTATTTACTGTGTATTTAGCAAAACGTTTGCTTAGTCAAAAGTGCGGTCTTCCTTCTTAGCATTCATCTGATCCCAGTTCAACCGCAACTGGTGTATGTAATGATGGTGCTAATACTACCAGAACATAAAGCAATCAGATATGTCAAATAATTGTAACCATATTGTCTTGGGAGTTTAGAGGGTAATCAAAGTGTGTGGCTTTTTGGGTTCTAGATCACAGCTGGCATCGACTGTCTATTGTCATTATTACAGAGAGTGCTGCTATGTCCTACATGAGACCTTTGGCTCAACATTCCAAAGCAAAATGATAAATTCAAGATGTTATATGTGCTATGAAATCAAATCAAAGCTTGTTCTCTGATTAGATCAATGGAGGAGGTAAGACATGGAGACCAAATGAACCTCATTAATGTCCCTTAATGAGCACTGAGTGTGGAAATAAGCCTGAAAGAACAGACGTTCAGTATTCCTCTTTCCTCTCCATAGACAACAGAACAGATGACATCTATGTAGGGCAGAGCCAGCCTGGCTGGAAGGTCAATAATGTAAATAAACTCACTCTATGACTACAATATGTTGCTAAGGGAACCGAGTTCAATCCCAAATTCATTACACTGTTCTCATTTGTTTATTTCAGTGACTAAACAAATAAAAGGCTGAAAGGTCACAGCTGAGACATGGAAACAATTTTCCATTTTTTATGATCCCTCTTGATAATTTTTATGATGTTATTTTTTTGGAGAGGGGGTATTTTTAGTCTGTAGTCATGGCAGGGAATTGACAAACACTATAGGAGGCTTCATTAAAAGCTGGGCTCTTTTCCAGGCAAAATTGGTCACTGTCTTTTGCTAGAGTCACAAACATAGAATTGGCTTCTAAACAACATTTCCACATGAGTATCCATCATTTCATCATGTACCACAAATAATCCCTAATAATTACTTTACTTTATAGAGCAAAAATCCCCACCATCAACGATACTGCCAAACATCGTCTTTACAGATTCCAACCCAACTGTACACAACTCTACATTTCACACATTTCAGACCTATTACCTGATCCCTTCTGCCTTCTTTTGGAGCCACTTTTGCTACAACAGCAGCTACAACAGTTGGATGAGCTTTACAGAACATTTGCCAAATGCCATTCAACCTAGTAATGGCCTGTATTGCACATAAAAGTCATACTTTAAGGATAGATCAGTGGTGAACTGTGATTATCAGTGGCAGGCCTTCAGTTCGAGCCATGAATTTCAAAACATGGTCCAAACAAACGATAATGTTAGCTTCTGTTAGCATCCCTATGGAATTCTAGTAGTTTGTTAGTGTTAAGCTAAGGGGGGGGGGGGGGGGGGGGGGGGGTGCTGGAGCCTATCCCAGTGGTCATCAGGCGGAAAGCAGGATACACCCTGGGCAGGTCGCCAGTCCATTGCATGTCAGTTCACATTAATATTTTTGGCCATTCTAGATTAATGACAGCCATTTGAAGTTTCCGAAACACATCTTATGTTTTGCTCTAAGCTTGTGACAGACATATGACTATATATTTTACTTTGTAGCACCTTCACAATGACTCTAAGTAGTGAGCTCCGTTAAAGAGCTGCTGCTGTTTTCCATTTCTAACAACTCACTGATTAGGCTACCACTCATACTCAGTAGGCATAGAGTGAAGGTATTGGAAATCATAATTATGCTGATAGCTAATCTAAAATGTTAGGACTTCTCTTCAGATCTTGAAGTCCTAATCAATAGGAGAGCTCACTTAGTTATATCTACTTAGAAACCATGGAGAAAACCAATTCCTGAAACTTACCACTAAAACAACAGTACTTCTGTAATACTTGCAGAGTTTAAATATAATAATAATTCCATTGAATAATAAAAATGAAGGAGAAAATTTCAGGAATGATTTAGATTCTAAGGAATTATTAGGCCTTGTCTGAAGGATTAGAAGGCTCTGAGGGTTCCCATCTAGGATAGATCAGGTCTTGGATATGTCATTAAGGTTTAACATCTGACTGATAGGCAAAGCTTAAAGTTCACCAGCTGTTTTAACAATGCTAGCAAGCTAAGTTAAAATCAAAGCCTTCAGCACTATCTATTGAAACATGGCTTTTATCACTCAAAGGGATTTGTTAACTTTCATTTTCACTCTTGTCATATTTACCAACATTATATTAAAAAATGATGAGCTATATTAACCATCACAATGACAGAGAGACAAATGGTGGCTTAGGTAGCAATGTCAAATTAGCTGCTAAGCCTATCAATCAAGATGTTTAGTCCTAAAAATACAAAACACCTCCCTATTACACAAACAGTGCACTACACAGTGTGTCAGCTACGGTACTGTGTTGCTCAAATTCTCAACCTTGCTCAAACCTTTTCTATGGTTATTCTCCAGCCAGCTGACTATATAGTAACAGTAAATGAGTTCATGAGTGAACCATAGTGACTATGGCACTAATCTGTCCTAACTGTGACTTTTCACATACATACAAAATAAATACAATTTGAAATAAATAATTCACTTTCAATTTACTTTTTGCAGTTGTGTGGAGATTTTGTTGTCAACACTCTCTCGTCCAACCTAGCAACAGTAGCTACAAAAGAGCATATTTGTGAGTGGAGCATGGAAAGTTCCACCAGAGCACAGCAGATCATGTCCTATGGCACATATAAACAACTCCATTATAACTGAAACAGGCATTATTCTTCCTCATGCACCATTGCTTGCTCTTTGACACAGACACAGTGCCCCCTCTCCCATAGAGCCATACCAGGGTAAAAGGCTGGCCAGTGATCAGAACACATATCTTTTTATAGACAGGGTGCGGTCACCATGACGATGACAGCAGTGAGGCATAGGTTCCACCATTATGACGACAGCAAGAAACTCCCCCAGAAGACCCAGTGTTTAGAGGTTTAACGTGTCAATTAGGGCACTGTGTGCAAAGGCACTCATAAGATCATTTCTCACTTACTTTCTGTATGTGTCCAAAGGGAAACCAGAGAAACCCAAGCTGTGACCCCACAGCCACCAAGTAGCAGCCAAGACAACTCATAAGAAAAAGACTCACATAGTATAATGAATGTAGCACTGCACTGGCAGCAATTTCAGTATCTTGCAGAGAGTAGCAAATTGAAAACAACTAATTATCATTTACTGATGTTAATCTAAGGAATTAGCTTGCTATGTATGCTGACCTGCTAGCTAGTTAAAGCAATGTAGTTTCTTAAATATAGGGATAAGATCAATAGTACTGATGACTATGATTGTGCACTCTTGCATTTACAAAAGGTGTTTTGGGCTAAAATATGAGAAAAATATTAATTAAAACCAAAATTCCTTGGAACTCAGCTCCATATTCTCTCCCCAAATTTTACTCCCCTCTTCTGAAAACAGTCAGGCATCAATGCTGCATACACTCAAGATTCTTACACAAGAATCTTTAGCAAAACGTTGACATTATAAACTCATGAAAACCCTACCTGTCCGGGAATGAGAGGCTCCTTGTCATCTATGTCAATCAGAACATCATCTCTAGGTGTTTGAGCAACCTCATCTGTGAAGGACGAACATATGACGTCAAATCACATGTGCTTGTACTTTTTGTATCTATTTGCACACTAATCTTCTCTATTCTTCTCACCAAACTCCTCATCTGGAGTTTCTGCCTCCAGGCTCTCTTGTTGGCATCGGAATTCCTCCAGTGAGCGGATGGTGCACTGGCCCACCACTGGCTTTCTGCCAAACTGCCTGTTGTCTATCACTTTGATCAGCAATGGAGGCATGTACAGCTCCTCTCTGGGTAGTCGCTGGGGTCCGCAGAGGGCCACGGGGAGCAGGGACACACGCAAGGGCAAAGGTGGTAAAAAGAGGGAGAAGAAGGGTTGGTTAAGAGCATTTAACACAGACGGCAGAGAGAAGAAGGAAAACCAACGTCTTGAGTTCAACACTGCTTTTTTCTCCATTTCATATATGATTACAGAGAAGCTCGTCTCAACACCACAACACTCAGCACGACTGACCAAATAAATGATGACGTGGTGAGCCACTGGCTCATGCTTGGCATTGAGCTACCACTAACTGGCATTGAAATGTCAGCATTTCTAGCCAGCATGCTTTTGTTCAACTCTTTCCAATGTGACATCTGACTGAGAACAATTCAGGCCATTTAGAGTTAACTAATTATGGGTTGCACTTCCTTGGTGCACTGCATTGCTGTTGTGGCAGTCATTACAGCCATGACGGCAACACGCAGACAATTCTGCTGACATTGCTGCGGTTTGTTGTCACTTTTGCAAGAAAACCAATGCAGTAACAAATACCAATGTTAAGATACATAGTTTCTTCACAACTTAGTTGTTTTTGCTGTAAAATGGCAAGAAAATTAGTTAACTTTCAATTTTCATGAAAACAGAACAAAATGCTGGGTCCACAAAAAAGAGAAAGCCTTAAATAGCACTGGTGATCTGATAAAATAATTCATTGGAATTGAGGCTGCAGTAAGCCTGAGTTTAAACATGGACATAGGAGCTCTGTAATGTTTTTACATCTATGGTTTGTCCTTTTATTGTTTTCATGTGTTGCTTGTTTACACAAAGTGATGGCTCACCGGAAGCTGCTGCCTCAGTTTCAAATAAAAATCTTGAATAAAAGTCAGGATAGCATGATCTAGAGATCTGCATTCCCACAGATTCCCGCTGGACCAACGGGACCCGGTACAATATCTTGCAATCCAGAACTAATTTTCAGTGTTGTGTGTGGGAGTGGGCACACATATTAATGAATAGCCTAAATAAGGCAGAACAATCACTAATGAAGTCGTTCACAGAATGAAGTCAATCTAAACAGTTGCAAAGCAACCTATCACTTTAACACTGTGCAAATTCTTGGAGCTTACAGAGATGGCAGAGCTATCAGTTTGACGGCAACTGCTGGGCAGCAAAATACCAAAAATAGCCATTCTGTGGTTTGATTCTTGCTTTGTGTTGACTAGGAATAAATGGTGTTTGGTGAAGTTACTTCCCTGTAAGCCCAATGAGCAAGACTGCTATGTTATTTCAGCAGAGAATAATGTATGTAATGTAAGGACCTCTAGCATGAACTTTAGAACCTTTTTATGTCAACAACTATTGCTCCCTACACTGGACATGGAAATGGCCTAGAATTTGCTCCTTTAATATCAATGCAGTGTTTTATCATTTATAGCGGTGACGTGCATGAACAAAAATCTGCAGTTATTTGATGACACCCTCAGAAGAAAGGTACTAAACTGTCACAGGGTAGTAGGGGAGCACGGGGAGCAACCTCATGTGGGGCACAATTTAACACAGACGTTTTATGTTTCTACACAAGGTCAAGCAGCATCTGCTTTCACCCACATTACCACATTTCCTAGTCTCCCACAAAATTCTACAATTTCTAAGCATTTTGAGGACCTCTGTGTCAAAGAGTGTTTTTAGGGCATGTGAGTATTTTTTTATCACAATTTTATTTTCGAATACTGAGCTGTTTGTCACAAAATCCAACCTTATATTACAATAATCATAATATTGTTGCCTACAACAGAGCACCATTTTGACGCATGCGACAGGCCCACAGTCAGTACTAGCTAGGCTAAAGTACAGCCACACTGCGGGGTTAGTTGTTACACAGCGTTTCAACTGAGCCACCTTTAGCCCATTAGAGGAGCTGCACAGTCATATGGTATCTGCCATGTGATGCTCCATCAATATATCACTCAGAAGAGCAAACTACAGGAGGCTGGCAGCTTCAATTCCCAAGCTGTGGGTGGCTTAAGACACAGACAGGTCTTCAGCACAGAGCAGGAGATGGAGCTCAGTGACTCTTTAGAAATCAGGGATTTTCTTCTACTTTATTAGTATTTTGGTTTTTTTATAAGCATATTAATGAAATTGGCATTTAGGGTTGGTTAATTTGGTGTGTGTGTGTGTGTGTGTATCAACTGATCTGTCTGTCTGCCTTATAGATAGATAAAATATAATGCAGTATGGTTGGAAAATACATATGGTCCTTGCAACATAGAATTATACTGAATTAGCTTCCTTTTGCACTAATTCACCAGACCTTTCTAGTGGTACAACTAACCCTCTTGTAATCACTTTTAGCCGTTTTTGGTGGAAATGCACATGAATGGCAGGTTCAAACTAAGTTCAAGTGTTCATTTGTAGCAGAGATGTATATGTTTCTTGCATAAAAACATGATTATTCCAATTTAAATATTTGCACTTAGTAAATATATGCACCTACAAATATCCACCTCCCTCTGCCAAGTCAGTACAGTGTATCTTTAAAACAGCTTTAAGGTACACATTGGGCCTTAAGGACCCTGTTGTTCATTTAAAGGTACATATTGTTTGTTCCATAGTGAACAAAAGTACCTGTACAGCACCCTTTTTTAACTGACAGTGTAACATTTAGCTTGATTAAACAACATTTGTATACACTGTAGTTTGTTTGTTTTGCAGCCATATAATTTGCTTGTAACAAATGTGTCAATAAATTAGTTAATGAATAATTTGTTGTTAAGTAGTTGCTTGAATTCTACCCATTACTACTATAACTAGCTTAACCTCTCATACCATTAAGATCCCCCTCAGCTTCCAAATCACTCCTACACTCTTGCTACAACGTACCACATCAATGAAGAGTATGTTGACGTCAAAGTTGGGGTTCTTCTTGGTGTTGCGGATGACGCAAGATTGCACCACACGGCCGCCACACTCCACCTGCAGGCTGGGGGAGGTCACACTGGCCAGCTGGAAACTCTTCAGATTACGCACTCCCCATGCCAGGATCTGTCAAATCAAAAGGCAAAGACAGTACTGTAGAACCAAGCCTAGCATCCGTAGTAGATTTACAATACTCATCATTATTATGGTCTATTCTGTTTTACACATTTGTAACAATGTTATTAACTGTAGTATCATTATTAGTCTTTATGTAGGGCTAACCTCAATAGCAGTGCGCTGTAGGACAGGTTTAATGCCCTGTGGCACCATAAAGATGTTAGGCTCTCTCTGGGGTGGAGGGTAGGGCAAGTCAGAGTCTTCTGGCTACCAATCAGAAAACAAAACATAATCAAATGAAGAACTTAACATTTCGTTCATCAAAAATCATGCTTACCATACATGAGATGGATAGAAACAATGAAATAATGCATTTTTACACCTCACTTTTTCATTTCTTACTTGTACATTACTAGAACATTACTGCAGATGTGTGAAGCCACATTTGGAAATGGTTGTGGAAAAAATGTACTTTTCAGTCCCAAATAGCAAGAAAAATCAGTCAAGCAGTGTAATTTCAAATATCTGTTGTGGTTGGCAGAGATGCCACAAACTGAAACAATGATTATTAGCAGGATTGCATCGTTCCCATTGGTGAATAGGCACCACTGTTAAACACAATGGCACATTGTGTGGAAGCACATTTTGCGATATGCCTCAGACCTTTAACAGTACACTATGTAATGTCTGACTTTCATTAAACTCAGTCACAGATTTAAAGGAGTGTCTTTTAAAACATTCCCCAATTCCTTTATTAAAAGAGACGTTTCCCCACACTATGACACAAGGCCTATTTAAACTTAGCATATATACCATCCACGTTTTATTTACAAACATGATGTAAGCGGGTAAGTTGTATGACATGATTAATCAAAACTCTCTCTATGAAACAGTGGGAATGCATCTCATCATCAGTAATATCTTGGAATTGGTTCTAATTACCCATAACACAGTGGCTAGTTTTCAAAGCAAAGCCAAAGAGCAAGTAAAGCGGAAAATGGAAGCCCCATGACTGACTGCAATATAGCGACTCAAGAACACAAGCTTTCTTTAACACATGCCATAAATACCAAATAAATGTATTTGTCATGAGTGTATGCTGCATGTCCACATGCCTAAGGAGGACCAGTTGCTCCACAGCTTAATGGCAGCTTGTTTTATTTCCACCATTTATCCTCTGAGAACGGCCTTTTAGGACAACTCAAGTTCACATGTATGTAAGGTGATCCTGATGGTGATCCTAAAGGTGATCCTAAAGGGAAAGCTGGGTGGAAAACTATGCTTCAACACATCAAAGAGCACTAAAACTGTAGGGGACTCAACCCACTCAAGACCGAATTTAGCCTTCATCATATTTCAGTGCTTACTGACAGGCCTAGACTACAGCCTACTGTAAACCACTAACATCATTAACTGCTTTAAAGAAAAGACCCATTTCTGAGCTGACCGTCAACTCCCAGCTGAGTGTCACACCCTTGCTGTGGGAGTGTGTAATCACTGCGGCTTAAAAAGGAATGCCACCAAAATTTTACAGTTTTGTAAGCATGACAATACAAATAAACGTACTCCATGAATATAATAGTGCTGAAATATAAACATTTTGGCAATTTCCTGGCAGAATCCAGCCCTTGACTGTAAAATAATAAAACACCCAAAACACACAGCATATTTATGTCACTGTAATACATACATGTTGTAGGCGGCAAGATACATAGTTATCTTAGCTTCATTCCAAATTCTTGACTTGCAAGACTGAACTTTATCTTCAGTGGCTCACCACTTTAAAGAATGATGCTTACAATACAAACAACAACAACAGTGAGTAAACATCTGTGGTAGATGTTGAAGTTTGAGGTCAGAAGATAACAAACTCCTACAGATTCTCAAGTTCAATTTCCCTTTTTCCCTAGACAACAACTTTGCAGTGTTTCTGCATACATAACACATGGCCAAAAGTATGCGGACATTGTGACACCTGACCATCATACTGATATGTGCCTGTTCCAAAATCATGGGCATTAATATGGAGCTGGTTACTCTTCACTCTTCTGGGAAGGCTTTCTGCAAGATTTTTAAATGTGTCTGATAATTTGTGCACATTAAGCCTCAAGAGCATTTGTGAGGCCAGGTACTGATATTAGATGAGAAGGCCTGGTGCACAACTGATGTTCTAATTCATCAGTGGCTTTACACCACTCCAGTTGCTCCTTGGCATTGCATGTAGTGATCTAAGGCTTGAGTGCAGATGCTCAGCCAAGGAAATCCATTTCATGAAACTCCTGATGCTCAGTTCTTGTACTAAAATTGCTTACAGAGTCAGTTTAGAAGTCTGTAGTGAGTGATGCAACAGAATATAGACAATTTTTCCATGCTATGAACTTCAGTACCTGGAAGCCCTGTGAGTCTGCATGGTCTACTACTTTGTGGCTGAGCTGTTGATGCTCCCAGACACTTCCGTTTTACAATAATAGATCTTACAGTTGACGAGGGCAAATCTATCAGTGCAGAAATTTCGTAAACTGGTTTGTGGTAAAAGTGGCGTCCTATGAAAGTGCAAATGAAATAAAACAGGACTGAAAGCAATGACATCCATCAGACCAGTTTAATCAGTTCCAAAGTTAAAATTCACTGTCACCAAACCAGAAACAAAGCATCTGGTACTGAGACTACTATATGTGTAATTATTTGGAGTTAATGTGGTAAATGATTTGTGTTAGTTTGTAAACTGTATTGTGTTTTAAGCCTGTAATAACAAGCATGGCTCAGCATTCAGTTTTCCAGTATGTGTGTGTGCGTGTATGTGTGAGTCATACCCATTGTTGCAAACTCTCAGAGAGGATCCCTGGAAACACAAGCTTGAAGAGAGAAAATGATAAAACAACAGTGAATATGAAGCATCAAGCCAGCAATCAAGTATATTATTTTATTTGCATCACTTATTACTTACCTCATCCATGATGTGAGAATGTGAGAGAAGTTCTCCCTGGAAATGAAGAGAAAAAGAGCATCATATACAAATAGAGTATATTACACAGTACTGAATACAGTATGTGCACAGTATTTAGCACATATTATATACAATGAATACAAACAAAATGACTAATACAAAAGTGCTGTATATATGGTATATATGTTTGTGTTTGTGTGTGTGTGTGTGTGTGCGTGCGTGCGTGCGTGTGTGTGTGTGCGCACTGGTGTGGGTGGGCTGGCCCTTGCTCTAAGCATGCACTCTGATTTAATTTCCCTCTGATTATGCTGCTATAACTGGTGCCAGGTGGGCAGTCTGGACTAGGTGGAGCTTCTGGCACTCTAACAGCACACTGGCATCTGCAATCAGCCTGCCGGCAGCCTACACTACACACACACACTGCAGGGAGACAATTCCAGCCTCAGACAGGCTCTTAAACTCGTCCAGCACTGATACAGGGCCAGTTACTCTGATCCAGGATTGATGCAGGGCCAGTCAGACTGATCCAGGTACAGTGATGTTTTTACCACTTACAGCAGCTCTATCCAATTTCTCTGTCATGCTTGACTTGGAGAACAGTGAGGGCCAGTGTTCAAGAGCGCAGAAGAAAAGAATTGTGTGTGTGGGTGTGTGTGTGAGGGAGAGAGAGCGAGTGCGTGTGTTTGAGTGAGTGTGTGAGAGAGTGTCTGAGTAAGCAAAGAGTAGAAACATCACTAACCTCTTGACCAGGGATGTGATGAAGCGCAGGCTGCAAGTTTGTATAGACAGTGAAAGTGACAGATATCGATAGATAGACAGACACATGGGTATCCAGGCACATAGGCAGACAGCACACAGACAAATTGACAGACACAGATAGGCAGATGCATAGAGAGATAAAAAGACAGATAGACAAATATATTGACAGAAAGACAGACAGACAGACAGACAGACAGAAGGATAGATAAAAAGGAGAGAAGAGAGACCACAAAGTTAATAAGTCTCAACTGAAGGCGGTGACTTCATGGGATGTTATTAAATTAGCCTGTAGCTGCTGGGAATGGAGCCTGTTCACATGTGAACAAGCACTCATCAAAAAGCACAGAGTGATCTCC
Organism: Pygocentrus nattereri; assembly: GCF_015220715.1. Lineage (NCBI taxonomy): Eukaryota > Metazoa > Chordata > Actinopteri > Characiformes > Serrasalmidae > Pygocentrus > Pygocentrus nattereri. The sequence continues at coordinate 27,600,531 of NC_051212.1, forward strand.
TGAGACTCAGACGCCCTCAATACAGACACATGGACACACACAGTACACACACAAACACACACACACACACACACATCATTCTCTATTAAAGTGAATTCAGACAAACAGCCAGACAAAACCCAGATTTCTACAACAGTTAAACAAATCATTATCCAAAACAAATGTTATTAATACGTAGTCCTGCACCATCTACCTATGAACAATTAACCGAGCACAATTTGCAAGGCTGAAGGATCTAATATGTAAATGTCCCTCAGTGTAAATCGTGCCCTGGGTCAGCTGTGGACATCATGACTAGAAACACCTTTTTGAACAGAGAGGTTTCAATGTCCAGCTGGGTCAAACATGTCTACAAACAAATCTAGTAAGACTACGTAATACACATTTGATCTGGAATGACTTTGTTATCAGCACTTCTAACAGCACTTCTAACAGCACTTCCTCACTTCCAAATCCGTTTTATTTTCAGAGTAAGTTACATTAAAAATATATATATTAAGTCCAGTGTAAGCAGGTTATTATCACACGTAAGAATGGTGAAAGCTTTTCATGGGTTTAAACACTGCACTTTTTGTCCCTGATGATGATGATAGCTCTCACCTTTTCTCTGCTGATCAGCTCAAAGGCTGCGAGGAGTTCTCCAGCTGCTTTGCCACTTTTCAGGATGGGGTACCAGGCCAGGCGAGGAGAGGAGACCATGGAGGGCTGACATATACTGCGCCCCATAAACTCATCTGCCCCCTACAGTGTATAATTTCAATGGTAATTAATAATGCCATTCAGATGGTTTCAGACCAGTTTAAAAGACACTCATATGGACACACACACAAATACACATATGTACACCCACGATGTACACTCACATAAGTATCCTGATCATACAACTCCACCACAATGTTCGGGGGATTCTTCTCAGTTATTTTAGGATCTCCAAATATCTCCACCTCATAGAAGATTAGGGTCTGGTCCCAGGTGGGGTTGAGGGTGTTCCTTATGATCACTGTCTTTTGGCTCTGGTGCAGGAAAGATACAATGGCGTAGGGATCTACAAAGAAAAGTCAATGTAAGAAATAATGCATATATAATGACATATGACCTCCATATGCAGGTCATGTTTTTGACTATCCTCACTGTGTCCATGAATCACTACGCAGCTTTCATATGGCAGTATCTTAAAGAAGCTGGGGTTCAGCTGTCACTCAATATGTTGTTCTGACTGGAACGCTGGGAGCCAGTAGGGAAACACAATTTTGTTAGGACCACTCAGTTTAGAAGAATTTTAGTATTAGTGGACGTGGTAACGTTATTTTATTTACAGGACATACTTTATGCCCTCAACAGTAAGATTAGTGTACACACACACACATATATATATATATATATATATATATATATATATATATATATTTATATATGTGTGTGTGTGTGTGTGTGTGTATATCTATATATATATTTATATATTTATATATATATATATATATTTATATATATATATATATATATATATATATATATATACATATATATATATATACGTGTGTATATATATAGGTGTGTGTATGTATATATGTGTATGTGTGCACCGACCCACACATCAAAATTGTTTTTACAAAAAAGGTACTGCATGATGTAGTTTTTGCATGTACTCATTCAAATATATTACATCAAAATGTCTTTCAGCTTAGTGTTGTAGGCAGTAACTATGTTGATGTAATATTTTTTTTTTCCTGTGGACATGCTGTACACATTTCAATCAAATAAACTAAATGCATCACTGTTTCAGTATAATATCCCACTAATATTCTCCAACAATTGTGCTATTATTTCCATTTTATATTTGATGCTTTAATAAGGGTGACGAATTGATGAATACAGAGCCAACTGCAGCAGTGAAAAGAACCAGAGATACCCTGAGTTATGGTGCATGAAAACTGACAAATCTGAACTTTGGTCATTATATATAACGCCTACACACACAAGTGCATGTAGGTACGTGTGCACATGTACATGTGCGTCAGTGTGTGCACATGCATGTTTGCATGTATTTGTTCTCGTTCCCCCTTGGGAACAAAGAGTTTAACTGATATATTCTGAAGGGAGCAGGAACGAAACAGAATGACATCAACTGCTAAGGAATGTTTAAAATTGGAGGGATTTTTTTTACTTTTGAGGGAGTCTCAAAAGTTTATTATTCCAGTCCACGTAAAACAGCCTCAATGGGATAGTTTCACTAGGGAGGGGAAGACGGACCTGCTTTTTCCCAGCTCTGATTAACACACACACACACACACACACACACACACACACACACACACACACACACACACACACACGCACACACACACAGTCTTATGCCCCTTCCCACAAAACGCACTGGCTCAAATAAACAGAGGGATAAATAAGCCAAGTGGAGTGTGCGTCGTTACCCAGGAGCCAATGGGAAATAAATACAGGCAGGGGCTAATCGGGTTGCCCCAAGTAAATAAACACTCTGCCCAGGGGGATTGTGGGACTGGACAATGCTGTGGCGACGGCCGCCCACGTGTAAAACTTAAACACGCAAGTCTCTGGAGAGCGCTGCTGTCCACTCAGACGACAGAGAGAAAAAAACAGAGGCGCCGCTAATGCGTCTTGTATGTCATTTGTCAACAGAGTAGTGTTTGGTTGTCCAAGCAGTGTACAATTCTTATACTCTCAAAAATGTAGAAGGATGCCTGGGAAAAAAGTAGCCAATGCAATCCTCAAGTAAACAGATTAGTACTAAAGTGGTTGATGTAGTGTAGTGGTTAACACCTCTGCCTTCTACACTGCAGACTAGGGTCCAATCCCTAGTCTCTACTGTAGGGTAAGCACCCTACACTACACCAATAAGAGTCCTTGGGCAAGATTCCTAACACTACCTTCGCCTACTTGTGTAAAATGATCAAATTGTAAGTCGTTCTGGATAAGAGCATCAGCCAAAATGCCGTAAATGTAAAGCATGTAGTATATGAGTCGCACATTTTCAACATTCACAATCATCAATTTCTTCCTCATTAGACTCAAAACTGGTTCACAGAATTGCATAGTTTCATGGCCATTTTGAGTGAATGAATGGTCAGAAGTTTGAATCTCAAGACTTTAGCTTAATATGGATTTTAGAGCTCTAATTGAAGGTGAAATTGTCATTCTTATAGTCCAATTAAATCCAAGTTTCCCATTGCTCTGCATTGCTAACTACCTAGCCTGCTCCAAGGCAAGAGAATAAATAAGCAAGTGCTGTCCACAGCAGTACGAAACTTAGTGGCACCTGGTATGAAGATCAATACATCTGAATGTAGCATGTGCTCTAAAATGCTTTATATAGCACAGAAGCTTTGCAGAATCTGAAACATGTTCACATCTCTAGCCATGAATTGACCAATTTAACCAAAAGCTTGTCTTTGCACTTCTGCACCACTCATCACTGACATGTTCAAACAATGGCAGCATCCTGCTTAGTCTTGCCAGATTGGGCTGGATCGCCCAGCTTAGTACTTTATGCAACTTAATTTGAGAATAATTGTGTTTTGTTTCTCATTTATATTATAAAATTATAAAATTATATTATAAATTATAAAAAAGATAAATAAATTGAATGTATTCAGGCACACAAAAAAGAAAATGAATATGATAATGATAAGAATTTTTAGCCAATTATTAACATGAAATACAAGCGCTGTGCTTTTTTTATTTAAGATATTATTTTTATGCAAATACTGGATAGGTGCACCCGGAGAAGGAGGAGCGGCTTAGAAATTGTGTGCCTGGATAGGTGCAGCCATATTACACTGAATCACTTCTGTATTTGCACTCTTCAACACAAATTATTAGTCGCATACAATCTTTACTACTAAAGTGTGGTGAAATCTGCTACTACAATCTGATAGATTTAAGCCACATCAAAGCCACTGGAAAACATTTGACACATGTATACATAATATGGCTGCACACATTGTATTTTATTATGTTGTATTTTGCTCTACTTCACTTTGTGCCTAACAATGCCCCTTAATCATGGCAAAATCGCTGTAATGTACAGTCTCTGCATACTTATTGCTCTAATCTATAACTTGCATGGTGGTTCTAATGTCCTCTTGTGGAATCTTTATTGATTATACAGTGTATGAGTTATTGTGGGTAGGGTAGTACATCCTCATGTCATTGCTGATACTGCACCTGATATTCAAGAAAAAAGCCACTAGCATTGTGGAAGACCCCATCCATTCTTCACACAGACTTTTTTCAAGGTACCGGAGCATCCGTGCCACCACTGCCAGACTCTGCAACAGCTTTATTCCTCAAGCAATCAGGTTCTTAAACTCACAAAGGCTGAGCTAACCCCCCTATATACTCCACACACACACACACACCTCTTTTGATGCTCTACTTGCACTATCTGTAACATTGCTGCTACACTGTGTTTTCACTGTTTTACTCACGTTTTTTCTACCTCAGTAACTGCTGTGTTTATGTCTGTCATCTGATTGTGTGGCTCACAGATCACAGCATGTTAAATATCTCTGCACCTTATTCCACTACCTCATGTCCAGAAATGAGTGCTCTGTCGGTGCTGCACTGTCCTGTCTGTTTACTGTGTCTAATGTCTGTTTAATTTATTGTATTTATTATATTGTTTCTAGCCTATTTTTTTTGTTTGCACACTGTCTGCACATTCACACTTTGCACTTTATGTTCCTTGTTGCACCGTGTTGTTCCTGGAGGAACGTAATTTCACTCCACTGTGCACTTGTACATAGATGGAATGACAATAAAAGCCTCTTGACTTGACTTGAAGAGGAGATATCACCAACTGAGCAACTCTACTATCAAGTTCTGATTCTTTGATCTATCTTGACTTTGAATTGTTAAGTGTTGTCAGTATAACTGTATGCAACATGCTAACCGCTGAATTTGCAGTGCTAAGTTGCCTAGGACACTAGGACACAGTCTCTGGCCAGTTGCTGTAATCCTTCACCATTGGCTGAGCTGCTGATGGGGTTTGAATTCTGGCTCCCTAAGAAATGTTGTGCTCTATCCATCATCTTCCTTTATCCAGCTCCCTCTCAGCTGCTCAGGACAAGTGATTCCAGTCTGCCCCTGATTTATGCCTTTTCCCCACAATCCTGAAAAAGAGCAACAGCAGCTTCTACGAATCGGCAATGTGACCCCAAAACCATTCAGAGATTTGTAATCAGAGCGCAGGACCTGCTGATTTATATTGGGCTCATATTTTTGAAAGGATCTGCCATGTTTTTTCATCTGGGTCTGTGGGCTTGAAATTACGCCTCAAACGCAGGACCCGCTGTCGAAGTCTGTTTCCATTATTTCGTCAAATACAAAAAAAAAACAAAAACAACATACTCCTCCATACACACAAGTCATTTTCACCCAGTTTTCAATTCACTTTAGCCACTGTGGTTTTTCCAGGCAAAGAATATTTATGCTGGACATCTGTAATGGGTCGTAACCACTGGCCATGTGTAAAAATGTCTGTGCTTTAATTAGGCTGGATACACAGTGCCATATGGGCCTCTGGGTGATGAATTTCTGCTTCCCAAGTACTTTAACCCTTAGAAGTACAAGCTGCTTTTGTCACTTTGCTATAACACTCAAATGAAATTACATGATTACATGACTAGTTAGTGACGTGTGCACTGAATGGCTTTTTACATTCAATCTACATTTTGTTGTGAGAGGTTTGAGTCTGCACTGCTTCTTTCTGTTTATGTTAAGGAAGGACAAAAATATGGCAAAAATAATGCTTCCACAAAACAAGACTGCAAATACGACGACTTTACATTAAATGGAAATCATAAAGTATCTTCTACTTACAAGTATTTCTCCACTTACTACAAGTGAGATAATTTATATCAAATTATATAATAATTTTTGTTGTGGTCAGCTACCAAAGTGAGTGCAACTTCTGAGGGTTTTGAATATGATCATGCAAGACTTGACTGCAATTTTATTAAAAGTCCACTGTGCCTTGCAGATCTTTCACGTGCAGCAATAATCCATAGACCAGCCATCCAAGTATTCATTATCGGCAAATCACAAGAAATATTACTTTTCTTAGTGCCTTGAGCAACCTCTCTTCTCTTAGTAGTCACAAAAACAAAATATGAAAGTGTTCTTAGAAGCTAAAAAGTCATCATTCAGCACACAGACTAAATGATTACAGTGAAACAGTAGCCCTTACGCTTAGCCACAGCATCTGGAGACTCATTCGTGCACAGCCGACTAGAACTTTCCACCTGATAAGCACAGTTAGAGTGTTTATATCAACGCCTGTATCTAGTGAGCTAACCACACTGCATGTGCCAAATCCCCCTTCACCAAGGCAGAAATATATGTCATAGTATGTGGGTAATCCTAGTGTCTGCAAACACATACTGGCACAGAAGAGAAGACTTGCTTTAGCTGCACTTGTTTGGGTTTTTGTTTCCACGGCTACAAGATACAACAGGCCAAACCGCAAAGCTACTCCAACGAAACGTTTGCATAGCAACCCTGTCACTAGCCATCTTCATTAAACCATAATCACATGACCTCTGAACAGAAGCTTCTACCTACATGATGAACAGAAATGTTTAAAACTTCAGGTTATTACTGATGTTTTGCTATACTGCTTAATTACACAACTGCACAATTTGTTACACAAGGAATTACATAATTATTTGTTTATATTGTCATGACACTGTAAAAGTAATTAATTTTACAATACAATTTACAATAACAGTGTTTTTTTTCACATTATGTTCAATGAATACATTTATATGTTCAATGAAGTCTGGAAGCTGATGTTCCTTGTTAACACTTTACTGTATTATTTACAGTAACCTCCTCTAAAATAATCTATCCCAAAAATCTCTACAAATGGAAAATAAAGCAATTGTTTTAAATGAAACCTTTATAGGAAGCACTGGCAGCTGAACTGACATTCACAGCAAATATATGTCAGTGTAATAACTATTTCAATTAGCAACGAGTAAGAAATCATTCAAATAGCACCAGCTTCTAAGGGTGAAATGTCATTTCCATTGTATGAGACTATTAATCAGATGCACCTCAGACTGAAACTAAAGGACAAGCCTCGTTGTGTTTTCTAACTGAATTGCAGATTTCCAAATTCACCTAGACGCTAACTAAGTATGCAAGTGAAACATTCGACTCACAACCACAATGTCTTGTCTTGTGCCCTCAGCTGCAAATCTACTGCTTTTCGTCACTCCACTGTGCTAAGCTCAACCAAAACTTCTTAATCTCATTCTTTGCCAAGCATCGTATTTTAACCTCTCTGATGTAAAATCAGCCATGGTTATGTGACCATTAAGTTTCAAAAGACTTCGTTTTCATGATTTTGTGATTTATAAAACCTTTATGGTACACTGAGCAAAGCTGACTGTTTTTACACAGCGGATTCATAAAAATATTATTCTGCCGCTATTATGTACCGCTCTCAATGTGCATCATATTAGGTCTACCCATGGACCCCAATCTACTGTGCCCACATGAGCATGTATGGTGAGGAAATACGGACCTTAGCGTGCATTAGCTTGGCAAAATGGCATCAGAACCTAGCATGAGGTTCTTTATGTGGTATGGTACAGTGGTAGACATCTAAGGTAAGGTTTTGCTGATGTCTGGAAGTCTAGAGCAAGCTTTGGAGTCATGCTAATGTGCCTGACATTAGGAAAGTAGCATTAGGCCACCCTGCAAACCACAAAAATGACTGTTTAAATAAGGGTTAAAAGGTCAAGGCCAGGGTGTGGCACAGCTTACACATACTGTGTTTGACAAACAAAGACAGCTGCTTACAATGAGCGGCAGACGTGTACAAGAAAGGCTTGGTAGTGAAGGACAGGGGAAAGCACACCTGCTTCAAAACTAAGAGCTCTATTGAGGATTGATATGTTTGAGAATTTATATTATTAATTTGTATTATTAATATATTATTTTATATTCAAAAATTTAAAACCCTTTGTCAGAGCTTTGCTTACAGCCACCACAAAGCACTTGATAAGCACAGTCATGACCACACACATTAACTGGATTCTGCATTAAATTCCCAGGGAAAAAAAAATATGAATATTAAAAATGTTAGTATGATTCTAAAATTTAGCATTATATTAAACATTTGGTGAAGTTTGAATGTAAAATACAAAAGTATAACAAAAAACTGCTTAAAAACTGCTGATCAGATCAATATGAGAGCTATCTGAGCACGGTCCTGATATTTTAATGAGTATGCAGGATCGACAGCCTTCAATCCAACACTCCCAGTCCGCTATTCACTGAAGTCGGGCTGTCACAAAACTTTAGATTACATGAATTTGTTACACAGCTACTAAACAAATGAGAAAGGAGATAGAAAAATAAGCAATACAGCTGCTTGGTCTTCACTGTTATGATGCAGCTGATTAAGGTAGTTGTTTATTGCTATCGAGTAAGCACTGAGATGCTTTAGTGCTACAAATGTTATTTGTCATATGCATCCCTGACCACACTGTCACATCTGCATCCTGTTCATCACAGGCAAATGGTTAAGAACTAGCCTGAAAGGTCAGTGATGCTAACTATGGTAGCTATCATTTGGCCATTAGCACAACGTTTCTTTAACTCAAAAAGAGACGAGCTGTGAAAAAAGCAACTTTGTTTAAGACGTGTGGATGGGTCAAGCCACATGAGCTGTGTGACTGGTGAAGTTAATACTAATGCAAGCTAGTTTATATCAAAAGAAGAGAATTTTGGCAAAATTCCCTAAATGGCTAAAATGATGAACAGCTGACCATCACAGCTATATGAGCTTGTTTGACATTCCAGTGCAAAACAATGGACCACATAAGTGTAAGACATGGTCTCTAATGGCCAATTGCTTTATTCATACATAATTAACATGATCACATCATTTAACAGGCTTCTGACCCACCTGAGAAACTGTCTTTATCCATGGCTAGGAGGTCTCTGGCCTGATACAGGTAGCAGCGCAAATGATAGCGTGTACCACCTGAAACACAGGCAAATTCAACAGTCACTTCTTTACACAGACCACATGCTGTCCTTGAATGCTCGTAGAAAAACTGACTTACTATCAAAAAAGCAGGAGATAGTGGGCCGGTTGACGCCAAAGGTTGTTGTAACCGACTTGTCATCATTTTTGTCATCGATTACACTGCCCTGTTGATTGACAGACAAAAAAACATCTCACTGAAACACAGAGCCAAATAAGCAGTTACTGTGTCCTCCGAATGTAAATAAGAGTTGCATATCTTGGCTGTTGAGCAAGACAAAGAGTTATGATGCTGGATCATATATCTAAAAATTCCAACCAAGAGTGAAAATGGAGAATGTGTTAATGATCCGAGTACCGCGGGCAACTCCGCAGCACCACAAACCACTGGCACTGAACATCTGTGCATCACCAACTTATGATGCTGGAGTTTCACTTGATGCGTCCAAAAATTCCTGAACATAAAAAAGCAAAACATCATATTCTTATTCAAAGGAAAAGCGCTGAGTCATCTGAGTCTCTACAGACTTGCATTTCCCATTGCCTTGTTTGGGGAAAATATGCGAGTAACATTAATATCTATTCCACACGTGCATTTTTGCCACTAATTTATTATCTCATAAACTCAATTTACTGCATAAAAACAGAGATGCTCAGCGAAACTTACAGGCCTACTGGGTCTACTTGTATGCACCTGTAATTACCGGGCTGCCAGTAATTAATAAATTTAAAAAAAAAAACATTACATGAGTTCTGCTTCTTTAAAATTCATTGATTTACTTCTTCACTGATCCACACTCAAACAATCTGGCCACTCTCGGCAAGCAGTGGAAAACGATCAGAGGATTTTGGGAGCCTTTGGGAGAAAAAATTTGACTTTTAAAGTTTATTGGCCGCGAGTATGGAAAAACTCAAAAAGCACTTTTCTCCCTCATGTACATGCATTTAGGGGAGGGTCTCGCTGATAACATATTCTGCTCGATTTCCTAAAGTCAGAGCAACAACCGTCAGCCGGTACAAAAAGTCAAACCACCTCACAAACAGTTTGAAGTAATCTTTGCTTTTTAAAGCATACATTTGTGTTAGTGTCTCAAAAGCATGTTGTTGTGGAGGATTCTGGTGACAATAGGTCATAGCAACTAGACAAGGGCGTAAGTGTTGTAATGTGCTGAAAGCCAAAAAAATATTTACCATCAAAATTACACTACTTGACCTCTCAAGATCAAATGTACATAGATGAGAATGCACACCGCAAAATGTGCCATGATGTGGCTGCAATATGCACACAGTTTGTGTTATTGTTTGTACAGTTCCAGTTTTTGCTGAAGTAGAATTGTAGAATGTTTGGCCTCTTTATACTGAATTTAGATTTTCTCTTTGTCTCCAGACTGTTGATGGCTCCACTATTTCACTGTGGCCCTGTGCCTCACACGCACATGGTTAGTAGACCATGCTTTTATTTATTCAATTTCCAGTCAAAATGGCAGTTAAGGGCAAGCTATGCCGTTTTTCAGCATCAGAATGCAGGAAACATTTAACAGCAAATCACAATAAAGCCTCTTTGCCTTTATTACAGCTTCTAATCTTTTCTCAGAACCCAGCAGGGGTATTTTTTCACACCTCCAAAGTTCTGTCTTAGAAGTTGGTTACTGCTTCTCAAGTTCACCCAACTGCAAATTGAGATCTATTGATTAATAAATCCTTTATTAACATCTCAGATTTCTAGTTTGGGTGTTCCAGTACAAAGTTTTTTGTTTTTTTTTCTCAGTAAGGGCTTCTTGACAGCTACACATCCTTATAGACTCATAGTATTAGATGGACTGTGGATTTTGTTTTTAGATCTGAAGAAAGAGTGGAGCTTGATTTTCTCCTCTCTCTCTCAAAGACAAAATCTTTAAGTGCTGTGTATCTGATGGAGACAGAATGGTCTCTTTTAGCCATTTTAGGGGCAAATGAGAAAGACATTTGCAAGGCAGCTAATGTAAGTTTAGGTAGTTGCTAGTGTGAAGGTTAGTGTCTGTTTAAAGGGGAACATGTCAGTGACACTTTTAAGAACAGAGCTTATTGGGAGGACACAGCTCTAACTTGTTGGTTTAAAGACTGGAAGGGCATAAGAGATAAAGTTGATTTAATATTTTACTTGATGTTGGAGGACTTTAATTTTCTGTTAAATATATATTTCCTGCCTTATTTTCTGACACTGAAAAATGATTAACTTGTACCGAATGGCTGCTTTGACTGGATATCAAATAAATAAAAGGGTGGCCTCTGACTTCTACAGTACTCTAGAAAACAGTGGGTTCAAAACAAAACAAAGTAACAATGACTGATTTCTTCTAATCCAACCAAGTCGAAGAGGTATCTGTGACAACCGGCACTGAAGGACCCATCACACCTTACGGCCATGCCAATGACCTGCTCAAATAAACACTGTTGTTGCTGTGTGTTTGGTAGTGCTGATGTATGGCCCCACCAATCATAAATATGTTCCATGAGCCACGCCTTGGGAGATCAATAAAGTGGTCAGAAAGTCCACTATCAGTACTAGAGTGTAGCTGGAAGCAGAGCAGTTTGTGAGATTTAAGCCTTATGGATATTACATATCAAAGAGCCTAAAGGCTTCTATGTCAACAGATCCAACACCTCAGAAAAAGCATGTGCAGCCTTTTGCCTTACAACAGTGGTGGCACTGTTGTGAGGTACAGGGAAGGATGACTAAACTGGGTAAAATGCAAACACATAATAAAGGAAACAAATTAGTACCACAGCGAGGAACCAGCTCACCCAGCTCTAAACCACTGCTTAACCACTAGCCTGTGCCCTACATCAGCTGGTGCCAACACAGCAGGGTGTGCTTGTGGGCTAAATAGAACACGGGCTTCAGGAGCCAGCAGCTTGCTGAAGCTTAAGTGCCCGGCCAAGTTAATCATAATCAAAAAAATCTATCCTAAAATCATACAAAAACTCAACAGAGTAAGACCTCAAAACCCCTAATGGGTGGAGGGATTGGCTAGATATGTAAAAATATCAGCAAAGTTTTTCAATCAGCTGTTTTAAATTAATATCAATATTGCAAGTGTTGATATCAACACAGTTTGAGAACAGCACTCTGCTGAGTAGTAGTCATTAGAGCATTCTGCAGGGGTTTCTCTACACACCAACTCCAAGACAGCCAGGGGATCCCCATTCCAGAACTGATAGCACTAACACGGACTTTCACTCAACAGACCAGACCCTATCCAGAACCTCCTCAAACCCTGTTCCAGCCAAGCCCACATCACAGCCCAAGCCTGAGCAGCCTGAAACGGATCAGAGACAATGGACCCTGTAGACCAGAGACCAAGCGTGAGTGAACACACTGTACTTTTACTGTGTGCACACATTTTCAGTGACACACACAGATCTGTCTTTATTTCTGTGGTAATTGGTTTCCCAAGGTGCCCTTATTTCACCAGGCTGATTCCGCTCTGGTTGCCCAGTCACATTCAGCGCCTCAAGTCCATCCAAGCTCAAGGCCCTTCACGCCCATTTTCACCATCTCCCTCTCCAAACTGGGCCCCGCCCTTAACTCTCCTGCTTTCCATGGTTCTAAGTAAGGGCATCCACCACAGCTACCGAACATTATTCCTTTTCTCACACGTACACAGATCATTTGTTGTTTCTGCCACACTTGTAGAAGCAACACTTTTGGTTCTCTTAAGAATGAATGTTTGACAAAAGATCAGAAGTACTAAATGTTCCACTCACCCTAGATGTAGTCGATCAGCCAGGACATGTTTGGCAGTCAAATTTGGTTTCTTTATTTTAAAGCTATCAGGTTAGTTTTGCTAACAAACAGTAGAAGTCAAGTCACCCAGACTTGTGGTTGATGTGGTTTAGTACACAGTATGACTTACTGTAAGCTACAAAAATGAACAAAACGTCACTGTGTAGCTGAACACTGCAGGCAGACACCTTAAATGACGGTGTTGTCATCTATGCATATGGATGCAACAGAGTATGGCAAACCACACTGACAAGTCAGTGAGACCTTTGTGAAGGGCTGGATGCTGTTGGAGAGAGGTTTGGGGGATGTATTTATAGAAAATATTTGAGTGACCATTGACTTCCAGTGTTTTTTAGCTCCAGCATTAAACTAAAGAAGCAAAATTTTGAAACCAAATATGTCTTGGCTGAAGGAATAAATCTGTGAAAAATGGTACAGATGACTAGTGAGTACAACTATCTCAAACCTAGTTGATATATCTAATATTTCTCATTTTAGATAGTTGTAAGTTTATATACCTATTATTTAACTTCTTTCTAGACAACCTTCTAGAACTATTTCAAAAGGAGAAACATTTGACACTTAGATTTAAGATAACTTCACCTGTACCATTAATATACCATTTTTTTTGCAGTTCAGAGTAAGTGGAAAATTGTGTCAAGATTGTCTCTCTGAACAATTGCTTTAAAAGAACTTTGTAATTGAGTTGTGCAAGTCTCAAGTTAAAAGAACCTCCACATAATATATAACAATTCTGAGCAAATAAAGTTTTCCCTAGAACCATACATCTGAGCCAGGAACTTTTTTTTAAATTTTTTTTTTTTTTTTAAAAGAGTGTATTGCTTGACCTCGGCCAAATAGTACCCTGCCAGTGAGACAGTATCCATTCTCACTGTCTCCCCATTAAAGTCGACGTTCTTCCTTTTCTCTCTTCTAATTACAGTTTGCCAGACTTGCTTCATTCCACTTCCAGCCTTGTAAATTTCATACTGTTAACCCTCATTACCAGCGAGCACTCCAGGGCAAAGATGGCCGCTGGTCCAGTCTTCTCCAGAGGCTCCATGCGGCGGCGCCAGCGGCGGCGGCGGAACGAGTCCGTCTTCCTCTGCTTAAGGTGGAACTTCCAGCCAAACAGAGAGGCATACTCCCAGCCCTCACGCTCCGACTCATCTGGACGCTGCTGTTGGAGAACACACACACACACACACACACAATGAGGAGCATTAGACTAACAGCACTGTGATTAAAGAAATTCTTCTAAACTGTGTTCCTACAGCACCACCATGAGGAGAGGTTAAGTAATGTAAAGAATAAAGAGTACTCTCTATTTTTTCTCTCTAGGCAAGGCAGGTTTATTTATACAGCACATTTTCATACAGAAAGTAGTTCAAGTAACATTATAGAAAATTATTGTTAAAATTGGATAAACAAGTGAAAATAAATTAAAAACATGAATGAAGATAATGAAGTTAAAATAATTAACATTTTAAAAAGGAACACAATTAGTTATGAAATGCTAAAATGATACAAAGTGCTTTCTTTATTTCTTTCTCTTCCCATCTTTCTCTGTCTCCTTTGTGTGTGTGTGTATATATATATATATATATATATATATATATATATATATATATACATATATATATACACACACACACATATATATATATATATATATATATATATATATATATATATATATATATGTGTCCTGTGAAAATAACACACAGCCACTAATGTCTAAATAGCTGGCAACACAAGTGAGTACACCTCACAGTGAACATGTCCAAATTGTGCTCAATTGTTTCACTGTCCCTCCCTGGTGTCATGTGACTTGTTAGAGTTACAAGCTTCCAGGTGTGAATGGGGAGCAGGGCTGTTAAATTTGGTGTTTTGGGTACAATTCTCTCATACTGGCCACTGAATATTCAACATGGCACCTCATGGCAAAGAACTCTCTGAGGATGTGAGAAATAGAATTGTTGCTCTCCACAAAGACGGCCTAGGCTATAAGAAGATTACTAACACTCTGAAACTGAGCTATAGCATGGTGGCCAAGGTCATACACTGGTTTTCTAGGACAGGCTACACTCTGAACAGACCTTGCCAGTGTCGACCAAAGAAGTGGTGTCCACGTGTTCAGTGTCATAACCTGAGGCTGGCTTCAAAAAACAGATGCCAGCATTACTGCAGAGGTTGAAGAACAGGGAGATCAGCCTGTCAGTGCTCAGACCATACGCCGCACAATGCATCAACTCGGTCTGCATGGCCGTCGTCTCAGAAGGAAGCCTCTTCTGAAGTTGACGCACAAGAAAGCCTGCAAATAGTTTGCTGAAGACAAGCAGTCCAAGAACATGAATTACTGGAACCGTGTCCTGTGGTCTGATGAGACCAAGATAAAGTTGTTTGGCTCAGATGGTGCCCAGCATGTGTGGTGGCGCCCTGGTGAGAAGTACCAAGACAACTGTCTCTTGCCTACAGTCAAGCATAGTGGTGGTAGCATCATGGTCTGGAGCTGCATGAGTGCTGCCGGCACTGGGGAGCTGCAGTTCATTGAGGGAAACATGAATTCCAACATGTACTGTGACATTCTGAAGCAGAGCACGACCCCCTCTCATGGCAGTTTTCCAACATAATAATGATCCCAAAAACACCTCAACTGCCTTGCTGAAGGTAAAGGTGATGGACTGGCCAAGTATGTCTCCAGAGCCTGTGGAGCATCCTCAAGCAGAAGGAGAAGGAGCGCAAGGTGAATAACATCCACCAGCTCTGTGATGTCATTGTGGTGGAGTGGAAGAGGATTCCAGTAGCAACCTGTGCAGCTCTGGTGAATTCCAGCGTTAAGGCAGTGCTAGATAATAATGGTGGTCACACAAAATATTGACACTTTGAGCACAAATTGGACATGTTCACTGTGAGGTGGACTTGCCAGCTGTTTAGACATTAATGGCTGTGTGTTGAGTTATTTTCAGAGGACAGTACATTTATACTGCTGTACAAGCTGTACACTGACTACTTTAAGTATCCAAGTTTCATTTCTATAGTGTTGTCCCATGAAAAGATGTAATAAAATATTTGCGGAAATGTGAGGGGTGTACTCACTTTTGTGAGACACACTATATATACAGTACTGTGCGAAACAATCTACCTCAGAAGTGAGTTTATCACAATATACATTAGAATAAAGTCATATTCATAATTCAAATAAACATAAAAATAATAAAAAATAACAAGAATTTCTTGGGTCCATATTTTTCCATGTCACCTTCACAGCCACCACAGAGACTTCTTAATATCATCAATTACATCATGAGCACAATTTACTGCAGCACTGATTGGTCAAACCAGGAGTTGCTTTTTAACTACATATAATACTGGGCTTCCTCAAGGAGAGGTTTGAAAATGGTTAAACAAGCACACTAACATCCATAAAATCACTATTTATTATTTATGTATATACAGTTAAATAAATAAATAGATTTTGAAAATCTGTCTTGGGTGCCTACGAATTTCGCACAGTACTGTATACACACACACGCACACACACACACACACACACACACACATACATATACACACACACATACATATACACACACACATACATATACACACACGCACACACACACACACACACACACACACACACACATACATATACACACACACACACACACACACACACATACATATATACACACACACACACACACACACACACACATACATATATACACAAACATACATGTATACGGCTCTCATTTACTGCGCTTGTTTGGAGCACATGAGATGCTGGCTGCCACTCTTCTGTGATAAAATGCACAGTTACGGTGAAATAAGATCCTGTGGCAGTGGATGTTGCAGCAGATTACACCTATTCTACGGATTTTCTTTAGTGATTTCATAATTTAGGACGTGGTGTTGTAGTAGAGAGCGTGGGGAGTCGCTGTGTCAGTAAAATATCTTTGAGACGGGACGCTGTATCTCTGCTCCGAAGTGTGCAATGAAGCGCGGAAGCTCTCGTTCGCAGCAATGAGAATGGGCACAAATCCTTAGCGATAAAAGTTATGATATAGTTTGCAATTCGCTTCATCCTTTCCGAGTTGGGTGGAAGTTTTTGACATCGCTTACTCAGTGGTCCTCTAATTGGCAGCAAGTACAACCGGATGGAAAACGGGTGATATGTTTAATCTGCAACGAGAAACTGTTAAACACCAAAAAACGTGAAGCTGAATCTTGAAATCTTGCTGTTTGAATTCACCTTTTCCACCTTAAACGGTGCAGCAGTTACATTCTGCTGCCTCAGACTCTGCTTAAGGTGGAACAGGAAAATTTGAATGAGAAGCTGGAGAATGCAAAGCAACTTCAGCCTCATAAAAGGTAGAACATTAAGAGATATTTTACAAGAAACTGTCCTACTATTGTCGAAACGTTTCCAGCTGGCGATGCAAGAAAAGCGGCTACAGCTGAGCTACAGCCCAAACGAAGAGCAAAGTAAGTCTGCATTTTTGTTTGTATTATATTTTTAGCCTGTACTCGGACATTAGCACGTACTAAGACACGTGTGCAGCAAAGATGGTAAAATCAAAATTTTTTATTTTTGTTGAAAAGACAAAATGACTCTTATTTACATTTGGGTTGCAACCCCTGCACTAGGTTTTAATGCAGTGTACATGCCACAGACTGTCCGGGCACTGCATTTCTGCACTTTGCAAAGTTCTGCCTTTTGCGTTCCATCAACTAAAATTAATTAATTATTTTTCCATTCATTAAAATTTAGAAAATCAATTTTAATCGATTCAGAATCGTCCACGTTTACATCATGATGCATCTAAGAATTGATTTTCCCCCCACCCCTTTTATATATATATATATAAAACACATACCTATATACACACTATATTTCCAAAAGTATTCACTCACCCATCAAAATAATTGAATTCCTGTGTTCCAATCACTTCTATGGTCACAGGTTTATAAAATCAAGCACCTAGGCATGCAGACTGCTTCTACAAACATTTGCAAAAGAATGGGTCGCTTTTAGGAGCTCAGTGAATTCCAGCGTGGTACCGTGATAGGATGGCATGTGTGCAACAAGTAGGGAAATTTCCTCGCTGCTAAATATTGCACAGTCAACTGTCAGTGGTATTATAACAAAGTGGAAGCAACTGGGAACGATAGTAAGTCAGCAACGAAGTGGCAGGCCACGTAAAATGAGAGCGGGGTCAGCGGATGCTGAGGCACATAGTGTACTATATTTCTGCAGTCTGTCAGTACAGACCTCCAAATTCATGTGGCCTTCAGATTAGCTCAAGAACAGCATAGAGACCTTCATGGAATAGGTTTCCATAGGCGAGCAGCTGCTTCCAAGCCTTACATCACAAAACGCAATGCAAAGCGTTGAATGCAGTGGTGTAAAGTGCCTCCACTGGACTCTAGAGCAGTGGAGACGTGTTCTCTGGAGTGATGAATCACGCTTCTCCGTCTGGCATTCCGATGGATGACTCTGGGTTTGCTAGTTGCCAGAAGAACGGTACTTGTCTGACTGCATTGCGCCAAGTGTAAAGTTTGGTGGAGGGGGGTTGTTTTTCAGGAGTTGGGCTCGGCCCCTTAGTTCCAGTGAAAGGAACTCTTTTTTTCATGCAATTTCATGCTCCCAACTTTGTGGGAACAGTTTGGGGACGGCCACATCCTGTTCCAACATGACTGCACACCCGTGCACAAAGCAAGGTCCATAGAGACATGGATGAGTGAGTTTATATATATATATATATATAAATCTACATCTCTTCTTTCTCTCCTTCCTTTCCTCCTCTCCCTTCTCTCCTCTCTCTCTTCCTTGCATTCTCCTCTCACTCTCTATTTTTGTCTGTTTCTCTCTCATCTATCTACCCTGTCTCTCACTCTCTGTACCTCCCTCTTTCTTTCTTTCTTTTTCTTTCTAACTCTCCTTCCTTCTCACTGTACCT
Source organism: Pygocentrus nattereri (assembly GCF_015220715.1). Taxonomy (NCBI): domain Eukaryota; kingdom Metazoa; phylum Chordata; class Actinopteri; order Characiformes; family Serrasalmidae; genus Pygocentrus; species Pygocentrus nattereri. Next base: position 27,619,294 of record NC_051212.1, read on the forward strand.
TGTTCTCCCCTCACTCTTTCTCTGTATCATTATCTTTCTATCCCCTCTCTCTCCCACTTTCTGTACCTCCCTACTTCTTTCTTTGTCTCTTTGTTTCTTTGTCTCTCCATCTCTCTCCATCCTTCCCCTCTCTCACTCTCTTTTCCTTGCTCTCTCTACTGTTTCTCTTTTTCTCACTCCCTCTCCCTATGTCTCTCTTCCTCTCTCTCTCTGTCTAATCCTAAAGTGTTCTACAGTGTACCCTTTTTATCCCTCAGCCCCGCTGCCTCATCTATCATTGAAAACAGTGAGTTAATCTCAACAATACATCATTATTAATACAAGTGTGCTTTAGCCATTACGTCTATGGGTTTTTAAGCTCTCTCACACACACACACACACACACACACACACACACACACACACACACACACACACACAGACCTTCAACAACGGAATCGTTCTCTTTCTCCTTCACACGCACAACACACACACAGATGATGAACATTAGGCATATTTGCGGTCGGACCCTAAATGTGGATGAGCTGTGGATTTCTTGCCAAGGCAGAATAAGGCGCATGGATTAGAGACATGGGATTGATTTCAGATTAGTGTCAGATGGCGTGATTGATTAAGTGTCCTCTCAGCCTCCATCTACCCCCCACCAGAACCCCCCTTCCATCTGCCAGATACTCTGCAGAGCTCCTCTTGCTGTCCCACCACACTGACATTTCCCAGAATGCCCTTCAACTCAGTCAGCAGCAAGGAGCAAACAGACAGGAAAGAGTGGCATGTGCGTTTTTTTGAACTATTATTTTTTTTTATCTGTTTCCCAATACAAGAGTCTGGCAAGTGCTGAAATTTATTGCACTGATGGAAACCATATGACCTGGATTTGGCCAATAAGAGAGCAGTAGCACAGTGGTACCTTTCTGAGTGCTTCCATTTTCTTCAGGTCTCTGCGGCGCAGGCGGATCCAGCGGCGTCTGCGATTGGTGTGGTACATTTTCTCAGCTGGCACCCAGGACTTAGGCCGACGGTCAGGAGGAATGGTTAAGCCATACTCCCACCCTGAGGATTATGGGAAAACAATTAAAGAAAGCCTTTTTTTTGCTTCTGGACTGGGCAACCATACTGTACTACCATCCACCAAGCAATAGTGTACCAAGATACAGGCCCAATCCCATTCCTTCTTTTTACCCCACCCCTTGTTTTCAAGTGTCACCCTAACCCTTTGGAACGGAGTTACAATGGGTAGTGGTGGAAATCTTGCCCTACGAAATGGGACAACCCCCAAATTAAAAACAATACATCAATTCATTATCATTAGCATGCTATTAGCAATTTGTTTTGCTTGTTATGAAGAAAACAACCATAATACACTGAAACGACATTAAACAAAGATAATATGATAGTTATTGCAATTTTTTAATGGAGAAAATGCTCACATTTATGGGTTTCTTTTCTCGCTCATGCAGCCATCTTGCCGGTTTTTCTTTTTTTCCCTCATAACCCACTGTTTGGAGCAAGCCTCTGAAAAACCTCTGTTTGGAGGGCCATGGAGCCCTAACACTTCGCCCTACCCGTCCATCTCAACAAAAATCGGGACACCCTAACCCTAGATGTTCACGCACAAAACAGAGGGCTAAGGGCTAAGTGGTAGGGGCAAGGGCTGAAATGGGATTGGGCCAGAATGTACACATCATCAGTACAGCAAAATCCTAAAGACAACATTTGTACTAGTTAGCACAGCACAGCTCCTGAAAAGGTTTCCATACCTTGATCATCCACTGCCCGTTTTAGGTCTTCACTCCATTCAGGGTCTTCCCACACCCAGCCTGGAGGGCACTCGATATCATCTTTGGGCACAGCTTTCTCTCCATTCTGCTCCCCAGTGAACAAATAGAGAACAGCAAGATTATTTCTACTTATGTCTTATGTACTTCAAGGTAAAACGGTTTCTATGATTTCAGTTTTGAAAATCATGCATTACCACCCAGTCAACAATGAATATGAGAATATAGAAACAAATCATATTCTATATAGTATATAAACAACTCCTTTTCAATGTAAGTTCAGAGAAAATTGCTGCTCAAAAGCTGTGCTTCTTTTTAAGCAAGTTGTATGAATTATTTAAGTTTGGCTTTCAAAAACAGCAGTGTTGGCTAGGGAAGTTAATGATTTACTGGTTGCCTCAGATTGTGAAGAAGTCTCCCTGCTGGTACTGCTGGATTTCAGTTCAGTAAGCCATGATATCTTAATGGACATGCTTGAAAACAAAGTTGGGTTGAACAGACAAGTTTCTGCCTTGTTTAAATCTTAAAGAACTTATCGAACTGCTAACAATTTGTCAGTGTAAATTAGGAGTTTTCTAAATAAACAATATTAATTGTGTAATATGGTGTCCCACAAGGTTTTGTTTTAAGACCCTTACTGGTCTCCCTTTACTAACAGGCCCCAGGAGTCTGTAAATATAATGTTGCCCCTTCACTTTTATACTTACATGTGTCAGTTCAGGCAGATTCGGTCACACAGCTACACATAATGGAGGACTGTCTTAAAGACATAAAAGCCTGGATGACCAGAAACTAAACCTGCTAACGTCTGATAAAACAAAAGCATTGCTGTTAGGTCTTAAGTACCCTCAAGACAAGTTTGCAGATTTTATCCTTGACTTTAATAGACTTTCCAGTGCACCAAATGCTATAGTTAAATACCTTGTTGTAACACTGGATGTTTATTGTCTCCCATGTCATAGTCCCATATCAGTAATATTTATAAGACATATGCTACCCCTACAAGAGGCTGAGAAATAAATGTATGCTCTCATAACTACTAGATTAGACTACTCTAATATCTTACTGACCATTTGCCATGTTGACTTGCTAATATGCTCCAACTAGTTCAGAGTGCAGCAGCTCATGTGTTTACCAAGAAAATAAAGTTTGAGCATATAATTCCAGTCTTATTTGACTACAAGAGCTTGCCTATGACATTTAAAGCTCTTAATGGCCTAGCTCTGGCATATCTTACTTTTGAAACATTACAGCCCATCACGACCACTTCAGGCAGGCTTACAGGAAATTCCTAGGATCACTTACATTTCAATTGGTGGAAGATCACTTTTGTACATAGTTTCTAAACTATGGAATCATATTTCAAAGAATATAAGAAATGAAAACCCATTTTAAGATCTAAATTAAAAAGTGTTTTAAAACCTACACTAAAATATATTTGTTTAGGCTAGCATATGCTAAGAGTATTGTGGACTCTCCTATTCCTGTAATTGTGTGACATCCTTACAGTGTTTTTGCTGATATTATATACATATAGTTTACTTATAAACAATTATGTAACTAAAATAGAATGTGTGACGTAAATAAACATGTACATCCATCCATCCACCCATTTTCTAAGCCACTTTTCCCTCAGGGTCACAGGGGGGTGCTGGAGCCTATCCCAGCATGATCGTGCAGAAGGCAGGATACACCCTGGACAGGTCGCCAGTCCATCGCAGAGCAGACAGACAGACACAGACAGTCACTCACACACTCACACCTAGGGGCAATTTAGCATGTCCAAGTGGCCTGACTGCATGTCTTTAGACTGTGGAAGGAAACCGGAGAACCTGGTGGAAACCCACACAGACACAGGGAGAACATGCAAACTCCACAAAGAGAGGACCCCGGTCACCCGGCCGGGGAATCGAACCCAGGCCCTCCTCACTGTGAGGCGACAGAATGTACATTATGATTATTATTTAAAGGAATCAAATATACAAACCACATCAGTGTAGCCTTCTGGCATGCCAATCCACTGTCCTCCCGGAAGCCGCATCTGATTCTCAAATACTTCCTCCATAAAACTCATATGGCCAGCATCCACGTCATACAGCAAGCTGGGTAATAAGACATGCGAAAGATCAAGATCTGGTCTAGAACCCAATTATGATTAGCATGACTAGGCATTTCAGAGAATATTTAACTTACAATGCAAAGTTTAATTTGTCAGTAACTGCTCATAGCCAGTTAATAGCATACACGCAAAATCAATAGTCTGCTGTGTTCAAATGCAATTGTGTCAAATAAATGAATCACTGTATCAAAAAGACCTCATTAGAAGACAAGGATCTCAACAGCAAGCTAGTGAAGAACTGGGGCAAAACTCACGTTTTCTCTGGGCTGATGTACCAGTCTCCAGCCCAGGACCAGCCTGGAGAAGGTTTGAAGCTCTCCTTAGGCAGCTTTACTCTGCCAGTCACCTCACTGAACTTGGGGTAGGTCAGCCCTGTCGTGCCCCAGTTCCCCACCAGAGCCAGCTTGGTCTGGTTCTCATACTGCAGGAAACACAGCAGGAACAAAACTGGCAGATCACAGCGGAGCCAGTGACAGAATAGCAGAGCTCGACCATTCATCACACACCACACGCCTGTGTGATATCACAACGCAAATTGTACATAATGTACTATCAACTACAACAGTGGTTGCTATTAATCACTTCAACTCTAGTCTTATTGTTCCGTTATGAAACCTGAGACTTGTTATTCAGTAGATCCATTTACATTTACAGCATTTAGCAGAAGCTCTTATCCAGAGTGACTTACAAGAAGTGGTTTGTCTATCTAGAGAAAGTATCTTTGCTAATTACCAATAGGTTAGAGAGAAAGCTATTCCTGAGCTCAGATACTGCTAGAAACAAAAAGTGACTGTTGATACCCAGAGAAAGAGGATCAGAGTTGAACACAGAACAGTGCAATACAATAAAATACAATACATAAGTGCAGTACAATATATTACAATCAATACTTAATTCAGTGCTCATTTAAGTGCTGTGTAAAGAGATGTGTCTTCAGTCTGCATCTGAAGACAGCAAGAGACTCTGCTGTACGGAGAGCCAGTGGGAGTTCGTCCCACCACTTGGGGGCCAGTACGGACAACAGTCTTGATGCTTGTTTTCTATGTGCCTTGAAGGATGGCGGGTCAAGCCAAGCTATACTCGAAGCTCAAAGGGCTCGAAGATCCACTAATTTATTGGATAATCACTATGAAACTGACATACAAGTTATGCACTTATAACAGTTAAACGATGAACTGAAGCACAGAACCACATGCAGGCTTAGAATTTAAAGGTTAAGATTAAAAAGCAGTATATGGGATATATGATTCACAGTGAAATTGCTCACCGTCTCGGCAAACACGGACAGCTTGCCCTCGGAGAACTGGTTAAAGTGCTTGACATCAGCAGCCAGACCAAACCACACTTTGACCCGAAGCTGTGCTGGGATCTTAGCGTCTCCGCTGCCGCTCTGAGGATACTGAACAAACACAGCCACTGACGTTAGTTTGAAATTTTATTGTATTTCATATTGTTATACCGCTCGTAGTAAAGCATACAATAGGCAACACTGATTCTCTTCTCCAGTGTTGCCAATGATAGTATATCCCAATTCCAGTACTGATCCTATACTTTTGAAAGTGTTCTTGCACACTTGAAAATAAAAAAATGGGGAAAAATATGTGAAAATGAAATGTGTACATAAAAACTATATTTGGCTCCGTCATATTACAAGCCTCATTGCTCATTTTTGATTTTTTGCTAACTTCAGGATAGTGCTTGTTAGTGCATGTGCAGTGGAAAAAAGCACAAGAATTCTAGGGATGCAAGATGATATCGGAATCATATCGGTATCAACCTATACATGCTTTTTTTAAACCTCATCGAAATCAGGCCAATGATTTGATGTGGCCAGTATTTGATATGCATTTAATGCATGCTGGAAGAGTACAACAGTGTTTTTAAGGTCCGATGATGTACCTTACATTAGTTTTTCCTAGTGGAAAAGTAGATATTTGTACCTTTTCACAACCAAACATTTTAAATCAGAACAATAAAATAAAAAGCCTGGAGTTGAGACGAGGTGTGTAGAGTCAGTGCTGCGTAGAACACATAATTTCAATGGATTATGGTACACTTATTTTCCCTGACTTAAGGTACTGGGATGTACCCCTGAGGGTACCACCACAGTGACAAGAGGGGTACTGCCCCAGTGACTGCGTTGTACCTTTTTTCTGAAAGTGTCGCTCTGTAAATAAAACTCACGGTGGAATGTTTTGATAGCCTGAATCTCCTTGTCCAAAAAAATTTTTTTTTAAATCTATTACAACTAAGAAGCTGAAGTTGGCTTCTTATTTGTCGGCTACTTGTATAAATTTTCAGGCCCCACCTTAAATGACAGCAGTTACATTCTGGTGCCTAAAGTACAGGCAGGGAGAGCTGATAAAAGATCAGTTCAAGGACATTTTTACACTCTTCACATACATAATGGAAAAAAATGAAGTGTTGGCACTGCTCATCAAGCTTGCTGTTGCTCTCTTTCATATGCCCATGCATGATGCAGCCATACAGAAGTTACAGATTACAGTCATGATTTCAGTTGTTTGTTTAAATAATAGTTATGCTTAACTTTCACTTCACAGTGTGCACCAGAGCAGGATCTAAAACACAGAGACTACCGGTGGTTGTTTAATTTAATATAACAAACTAAAGATGCTGGTTGTTGTTGCAGCACTCAGGGGATTGAATGCCTTTTCAATTTTAAACACAGTGTAAACAGTTTTGTGCACGACCTTAAAAAAAAAAAAAGATGGTTTAGAATTTTTGGACACTGCAAATGCGGCACATCTGGTGTGTGGTGGCCATTGCAGAAGGTAGTGCATGTGAAGATATGTGCATGTAAAATGCTGAATATCGGCATCAGCATCAGCTGACATGCTTCTAAAATAATGGTTATCAGCATTGTGTCAGAATTCCAATATCAGTGCATCCCTAATGAATTAGATCTGACTGTTCTTTTTAAGGACACATGGCCATAAATCGGATATGAATTCTGATCCTGTACCACATAAGAAAGTGGCTCAGATTTGGTTTGAAAAGATCAGATGTGTGTGTCCACACAAGTCTGGTAAAAACAGATCTATGCCACATCAAGGCAAAAAATCAGATTTGTGCTACTTCAGCCTGGTAATGTGAACACAGCCTTTGAAAGTCTTAACGTTACTGATAAAGAATCAGACTATTTAGTGGAAAGCATTCACACTGTCTCACTATTTTACTCTGTGTGTGTTCATGAAAACAAATAAAAATGACTTTCCTTAATCGAGTCTCAAAAGCAATCATCAGGATCAGAAATATCAGAGCTGCCATGCAAACATACCTTCATGAAGACAGTCTGGAGTTGGCCACAGTGCTTGCCACAGTAGCCCTGAGAGAAAAGCACCTCGTGGGCTAGAATTCTGTGGTACGCCACTCTTCTGTCTCCCTGAAGCATCCAGATCACGATGTCTGGCATACTGTTCTGGGGCTGAGAAAGAAACAGAAACAAGTGACCCAGAAGGTCAGAGGTACAGAGAAAGAGAAACAAAGCACCACTTACACATGGCACTTGTTTTTTGGCCTATTTCCACCGCCTGAGATGAATCGCCTGCATTTGTGTTCTCATGCAGGGTATGTTTAATATGGTTTTGGGGCTTTTGCTTCATATTCATGCAATTTTTGATGGAAAACATATGCACATTTGGGATGTCCTAAAAGTATAATTTCCTGCCAGGGTTTCATTTTCAGTAGCTTTTGAGTAACTTTTAGTGCAGGGGTCGGCAACATGCGGCTCCAGAACTACATGTGGCTCTTTTACTGCCCCCTTGTGACTCCACAGCAGAATTAGATTTTTTGGTAAAAAATAAATCAATCCTTCTTTGTAGTAAAAATATACCTTTATAACACATAATACCTAAAAATATACATTATAACACACAGTTACAACACAATTTTAACAATAAAGCATCAAATGCTGGAATTAATGTATATCTGCTAATTCACCCTTTAACCTGAAGATCAGGGCACAGATTTCAGACAACAGACAACAATCCCACTTAGCTAGTAGCTAACAAAACGGTACAGAAAAGAAAGATTAAGAATGAATCTCTTCACTAGTCAGTGAGGTTTGCCTATGTCCAAAAGTTTGTAGACACCTACACATCCAATGTTTATTCTGAAATCGAGGGTATTACCACAAAGTGTGTCCCCCCTTGATGCACTAACAGCCTCTACTATTCTGGCAAGGCTTTACACCAGATGTTGGAACATTGCTGTCAGGATTTGACTGCATTCAGCTACAATAGCAGTGAGATAGTAGATTAGTGAGTTCAGGTAATAACACTAGATGATTAGTTTTGGGTCAGAAAAGCCAACTCATACTGGATGGTGCTCCATCACTCCAGAGAATGCAGTTCTCCACAACTCCACATGCCAATCCTGGGGGGGCTTTGGGAAAGAAAACATTGAATGTGCGGCAGCTCCTTAGAGTCCCATTGTGTGTGTGTGTGTGTGTGTGTGTGTGTGTGTGTGTGTGCGTGCGCACAGTTGAATGCCTATGTCAGCAATGGGTGCACCTTAAAGTCACTGCACTCACTAATTAGATGGAGTGCCCACAAACCTTTGGAAATATGATGTACTCACACTTGTGCCTTACTGACCTCTTCTGCAAGAGAGCGCAGTCTCTGCGTCCAGTCCTCGGCCTGCTCCAGCACTGAGCTCAGCTCTGTCTCTGGCCCGTGTTTCAGTGCCAGAGCTGCCTGCTCAATCTGCTTCAGGTTCACCTTACGCAGACGCCGCAGAGATTTATCCAGAGGAGTCACACACGGCCAGCTGTCCAGGTCAGGTAGCTCCTCACTGACAAATAAATATGTGTACAGACAATGAATGTAACTCACAGTGTAACGTATTAATATATCAGGGAATAAAAGCTGAGAATAGCTTTACCTGCAGTCAGCAATGACATCATCAAGCAACTGTACCACTGCCTGCTCCAGGTTGTCTTGGTCACCTCCTGATTGGAGCTCTAGCTGCACCAGCTTCAGGTTTGACTCCTAACACAGACAAGGTCAAACACATAAACACACCTAAGTAGCAGAATGCATCTTCATTGTAATGCTGGGTGCAGCTCAAGTTGGCTTGGCTCTCACCAGGTGGTCTACAACGCTGAGCAGCATGTTGAGAGCTTCTACACGGGGGCTGATATCCTCCCACTCTGATGACAGAACCACCACAGGCTTCACATTCCCCCAGGGCAGGTAATAGTAGTGACAGCCTGCAGCCACATAGTGCAGCACAATTTTAGCCTGAGCATCCAATCATTATCAACACACAAGTAGTTGGTTATAAAACACATAATTTAGACTAACTTGTAGTCGTCGTTATTACTTAGCACATAATTTTGCTGTTCATCAGCTAGTAAGATGGTGAGCCTCCCAAAAAATCCTGCTTAGGGCCCCCAAAAGGCCAGAGCCTTTCCCTGTTGGGAGTCGTAGAAGAGGGCATTTACCTGCACTTTCTATAGGTCAACTGATTTGGAGTGACAGGTCATACTGAGTGCTGCTAGTAGCACCTACATTATGCAATAACTATTCTAGAATTATTCCCTTTAAAAAATTAATATAAATAATTAACACATGTCTAAGCTCCTGTCAAATGATATAACTTATTTTGGGCAATACCAAACAAACATTTTGCTTGTGGATTTTATTATCTTATTTAAAATCTTAGGAACCAAATGAACTCCGCATAGTCAGTCCTGCTTCTTCCTAAGTGAAAGGCTGTAATAAAGGATAAAGACCACTGGGCAGTGCTGTTTCTCACCGTCAAATACTGCTCTGCTGTACTGAGTGGTGGAGGCCAGGGGCAGGCAGGTGCAATCAAACTTGTTGCCATAGTTACCGATGCTGACCTCAAACTGAATGGCATCGTCCACATCCTGAAGGAGGGTGGCAGAGTAGAATGCAGCAAACAAAGAATACTTCCTCTTCCGCATGAATTTCTGAAAAAAAGAAAAAAAGAAAAAACAATTTATGAAAATCTGTGAAATCAGTGAAGAATGTCTTTAGACTAGATGCTAGCACACACAACAAGGTGAAGCTTGACTGCTCACCTCTACCACCAACAGGTCATCGGCCTGGATGTCTTCAACCCTCTGCTCCGCTCGGTCACACAGCTTAGTGGTCAGCTCCAACAGCACTCGGCCTCGATACGCTACACCCTCGCCCTAGACCAGCCCAATACAAACACAACCTCTGATGCACAAACAGAGATGTGCTCATATTTCAGGTAATCAGCCATACAATTAGTAGATGAATGATAAGCCTGAAAGTTAAAGGGTTACCTCTGAAATTTCAATCATTTGTTAATGCGTTAATAACCTTGATGTAAAGTCTCATCTTGGAGACTTTTAATCAAAAACAACCATGAATAACTACAACATAATTCTAAAAAAAAAAAAAAAAAAAATCAGTTTTACATGATTTATCTTACCTTGCCAAGGTTGAGAGCCTCATAAGGGTCAGAGAAGGCAGTGAACTCTCTAAGGCTTCCATACATGTTAACATAACAGGGGCCAAACGTCGGCAGGAAGCCCAGGCTGTCATCAACTATGACAGAAATTGTGAGGGAAACTTGTGAGTTATTGTAAACCCACTTCCAAAGTTGGGAAAGTATTTAAAATGCAAATAAAAACAGAAAGCAGTGACAGAAAACTGCTGTTTACGGGTATTGAAAGAAAAAAGAAAGATATTTGACATTTTACCTTATTAACTATTGATTTTTGTAAATGTACACTAATTCCAAGTTTAACATCTGCATTACATTCCAAAAAGTTGGGTTAGGGCAATGTAAAACTGGGAAGTTAATGTAATCACAAATAATCTACTTTCTACAGGTAAACAGGTGAATAGATAACAGGAGTTGCAATATTGATTGGGTGTAAAAGGAGTATTTACAAAAGGCTCAGTCATTGATGAGCAAAGATGGTTCAAATTTGCAAAAACTGCATAACTGAATAGTCCAAAAGTTTAGGAACAGCACATGATTACAAGGAATTTAAAGATTTCTGCTTCTACAGTCAACAACAATATTAATCGATTCAGAAAATCCAAATCTCTTTGTATTTTCAGTTTTACTACAGCCCCAACTTTTTTGGAAATGAGTTTGTACAAAATTACCATGAATTTGTTTAATTGATTCTTACATTAGAGCATTAAGCATTTTTCTGAAGCAGCAATTTAGCGCAGGACAAAAGCTGAAGGCTAAAGAAATAGAGACAACGGAGGTTTCACAAAAGCTATGATTATGCTATTGCACCCAACTATCCTTCTGGATTCCAAAAAGAGATACAGCATCTCTCTATGCCTACGTAAAGCGAGCGCTGTCACACAGATACAGTATTAAAGAGAGACATACTGGTGCTTTGGATGGTCTTGGGGGACAACTCGTCTGAATGCGTAAAAAAATAAAGGATAGTTTTAAGAAACAACAACTAAAGAGTACAACTGCATGCTCACTCTTGCTCCTGAGTTAGCCTTCCAGTTAGTCAGCCCATGCAACACAGCAAAAGGATGAAAGATTTCAAAACAGCTAGCATAAACAAAACTCTCCAACTCTCTACTGCTGGACTATGAGCAAACTGGAATTTGTAAATGAAATAGGAAAAAAAGGTGAGAGGTTGCAAAGAAGTGTTAGTTCTACTGATGCCACAAAATCACACAATGCAGGTAAAATGACCTTAGAACTATATACATCACAGAGACTGCTGTCACACCAGGCAAGGCTGAGAAACTACTACTCAATAACAAAGCACTAACACTCCAGCAGAATCTGTCTATCAGATCTATCAGGTCTATCATCAGCAGTATAGATTTACTACTGCAAACAGCAATATGGTCACCTACGTAGACTCAACACAACACACTCTACATTAAAACCCCCACTATGAACCAGCACCACCTCAGCATATGCTCAAAGTGAATCAATAAGTATACAGACAAATGAAGACATGCCCTACTCTTACTGCTCACCGGCCACTTTTTCTTTTTAAAGAAAATACTGAATATCTTGAAAAAGTAAGGAAAAGGTTTAAAGGATGTCTTCATTTTAGCTACAAATGTGATCAAATGTATAAATATATTTTTTTGTACTATTAGCAAATTGGAATTACGTTTGATCTGGTTTATTTCTGCTTGTACGATGATATACAGCAAAGAAATGCCGTTTGTGATCTGAGACCAATATAATTGGTCAATATAATTAAGGATTTTATCTACTTATGACTGTAGGTTTGAGGCCCTACATTTGGTGCTCTGGTTCTGTTCCTTGCTGCATTCTCTCATTATTGAAGGGAATTGAATTCAGAACCATTAGCCTACTGTGTTTGTACACAAAGGAATTAAACCTCTGCATTTAACCCATTTCTGCAGTGAAACACCCACATACATGTACACTAGTGAAGACACACACTAGGGGGTAGTGAGCACACTTGCCCAGAGCGGTGGACAGCCCTATCCACAGCACCCAGGGAGCAGTTGGGGGTTAGGTGCCTTGCTCAAGGGCACTTCAGTCACGCACTGTCGGCTGAGGGGGTCGAAACAGAGACCTTCTGGTCACAAGACTGATTCCCTAACCTCCAGTCCATGACTACCCCAAATTATGACTGTGAAAGCACTGCTGCTGACAGTCAAAAATGAATGCATGCCACATACAAGCGACATCCTTAAATAAACTACACAAAAATGACAGTTGAATGACGTTTTAATTTCTCAAAACTCTTTTGTGCTGAAATTGGCAATAAGCAAATCCACTAAAACATCTCCTTTCTGGGAATTTTAAAAGGATGTAAACAATAGATGAAACTTCAAAAAAGCCATGGCACTTTGCTGCACTCCATGTGAGATGCATATCAAGGCTTACCCTCTATTTCCCCTCCTGGAGCAGAGATCTTTGACATACACAGGTGTGTGGTGCCAATAACATCATTGTGGCTTGCTCGATCCCTAGCATGGATTAGGACAATGTGGAATATTACAAATCCAAACATATACAATATGAAAATACAGCCTAGTAATTAGATAATTAGATGTAATTAGATGATAATCCTTAGTCTTGTATATCTGATGTCACTTCAAAACAGACTGACCAATCTAAAATGCGTATCCTCATCTTTTCGCACATAGATGGAAACTGCAGAGAGAAAGAAGAACATTGACTGTAAGTGCTGGTGCATATAATCAATAAGAGCTCATGAAAAGCAGTTATGTAGCTGATCCTACCCTGATAGGAAGTACCAGACTTTGGTTCCACTGTGGATTTGCATTCTTCTCCAGTATCTTACTGCACATCTGTGGAATGCACATATTGGCCTTCTAAATGTCTAAGAGATCATCCACATGATTCACATGACATGCATCAGTTTCTCTATAAAGACTCTAGTGTTCAGGTCTTCTTTACTATAAATAATGCACATTCTATAATGATCTGAGAGTTCATTATTTCCATATTAAGCCAGTAGCCTGTACATCTGCTTCTATCATGTTTTTGTGCATTCTGACTGGGCCAAATCTGTCTGAAACCTGGCTGCAGCATATCAGTCAGGCTTCTTGTGAGAATTTAGGGAGGCTTAAAACAAAGTTGAGGCAAAATGTACTTCAAAGAGCATACTACAGTAAATTTTAGTGAGTTGTGGGCTGCCTGAAGATGACCAAAGGAGATCTAAGACATCCTGGCCTTATAAGTATGGTAGCTATTGTACCGTTTTGCCAGCAAAGTTGACTTCCACTAATGGATCCACCAGGTTTTTTCTGTTGGAGTCAAATCCCAGAAACTGCTTCATACCATCCATGAAGGCATCATCCACTAATGGAAAGAAAGGAGAGATAAAGGCAAGATACAGACAATAATGCACACAAAAACACACATACACACAGATGTTGACACTCACTCTGTGGTAGGTCCTCTGCTCTGTAGATCTTGAGAGTGAAGGAGGCTCCTCTGAGAGTGAGTCCAGCTGGCCTCAGCAGATTCGCCTCAATGTCCTCTTTCTCCTGAACACCCTCCTTCTTATCCATCTAAGACACATACGAGCATTCACAGGTATCATGTTATATGTCAGAATTTCCCAGAAGTAAGAAGGACATGCTGTAGCCAAATGGTGAAAGCTGAGATTTTGCTTTAAGGAACAGGACCAGGAAAAAGTGATCAAATCAAAGTTTACTTGATGAATAAATACTCTTACTCACTGGTGGCTCATCACCTGCAGCCAGGACAAACAGGCTGACCTTCAGGTAACCCCTAGCCCCAGCAGAGAGGTCGTCAGGGTCTGCCAGCAATAACCACTTCCTGAGAATGGCATGTCCTGCAACAAGAATTAAAACCCAGGATTGTAAATCAGCTCATAATGCTAAGCAAAGACTTTCTCAGACTTTTTGTCAGAGTTATTTAGTAAAAAGAATGTGAACTATAGTTATACATTTAAACTGCAGACATTATTAATCAGACATTAATACTAAGATCCATCTATGGTACCAAAAAGGGTTCTGTAGCCATTAGAAGTCAAATAATCTTTTTTGGTACTACATAGAACCGTCTTTGCTAAGTGTGTACTATGAAGCTACTATGTTATATGTTAT